>NC_061122.1:94025978-94181259 GCF_002878395.1 Capsicum annuum | reverse complement strand
TTATGTCATAAAAGCATGATTTCTATTCCCTTAGGTATTTTCACAACACCTTACATGCACATCTTAGGCATAGGTGGATTCATCAAGATTACAAATATTCAACCACCAATTTCATATATTTATACGTTAAATACCACCATATCATCACAATAAACATACAAAGATCCCATCTTAGGCATCATCAAACTCCAACCACATGAACATCAACCAACAACAACATAAACATCATAATACAAAATTTAGAAGATGGTTCTTGAGCTTCATGGATAAAAGGAGTCCATGAATCAACTCACGTATACCTTAGAAGGAAGATTCTTGATGATTGATGGAGGAATTTCCTTGAAATTGGATCTTCAAGCTTAGTTATGCAACCCTAGTTATTTTTATCATTTAGTGCTCTTGGATGATGAGCTATGAGATGATAATAGGGTTCAAATATTTTTAATAGCTATATATTTCGTAGGGTTGTAAGGAGTGTTAAAAGACTTAATTACCCTTAAAATAACTCAAAACGGACTGCTTTTGGTACCTGAAACTGACTTAGGCGGCACCCAAGTAATTGCCTAAGCTATTTTGGGCGGCGCCTAACCAATCGCCTATGTTTGGTTGGGCGGTGCCTAACCAATCGCCTATCCTTAATATCTCTCATGAAAATGGGCATAACTTTTCACTCGGGTATTGGATTAAGGAAAAATTGGTATCGTTGGAAAGATAATTCAATTCTATGCAATTTGGTGGGTCTAAATAAGCCAAAATACCATATTAACATTGAGTTATACTCATTTAAAGATAACCCTTGCACAATCGAACACTAAAACTTGATGGATTCAAAAACTCTTAGCTCGTATTACCTTAAGTGAGTCATATGAACATGCTTAATGCATCATAAGCTATCCTATCACTAGGATATTCATTGTAACTAATGTACTCAAGTATGAATCACAGGATAAGAGATTTCATACGTAGAAATACTTATTCACTTCCTAGCTTAGAAACATGCGAGGTAGTACACATATACTCAGTAAAATCCAAAAGTACTGATCCATATATACATCTATGTCCTACATTGTCCCATGATGTAGGCTCAGGTACTCAGTTTTAGTAATGTGAGTGATTTCAAGGATCTCCATTTACATCCCAACAGTTGGTGAGTCCTCATAGTTCGGGGACATAGACTTTTAGTTTTTTAGCTTACTACAATATATGATTCAGTATTCGCTAACAGTTCAAGTAAGCTGGGGGTTTGTCCCAGTGACTCTCTAATTATTAGTAGTAGAGGCTTGTCAGACTGCTAGTTGTAATTCAGATTTCCAGTATTTATTTACAGACTTTAAAGTTTAAAATTTTTACATATTATAATCAAATAGATTCAATTTAGCTCATATAAAATTCCACATTTTAGCTTTTATAATAAGTTTATATTCCTCTATTATGAGCTTCAGATTTACTATAAAGTTTACAGGGCTAGCTTAAAACTACTCATAGTCTTGATCCCCGTGTGATGTCTTAGGACCCATTTTTGGGGCGTTACTCACCAATATTGCTCGCAAGGTGCCTATAGTGGTAGCACCAATAGCACACACTGGTGCCTATAGTGGTGGCACCAATAGCACTCAATAGTAAGCCTCAAAATTTATATTTTCCATTACAGTAGGTCATCGCGATTACACCTCTCTTTGGTGCCTATAGCGGTGGAGCCAATAGTGCTCAGCGGTGAGCCTCAAAATTGGGATTCTACTAAAACTTTTAATTTTGAGGGGTAGTCTTATCTTTTCCTGACATCCCTAATTCATAAAAATAAAATATTTGATGTCATTCTAAGGAAAATATACTTATTCCTCAAAAAAATTTTCTCTAAGAAACCCTATAGCTTCAACCTTAACTCCAAGAAATCCAAAGTTCCACCATTCTTTATCTCAAGATAACAAAGAATTCAAGTTTTCGGGTTCAAGAACTTTAAGAAAAGGCTTCAAGAACGTCATTAGGGATTCAAAGTTCAAGCTTCTTTATCCAATTAATCAAATGAGGTATGTGGGGTTATGAACAAGGATATTCCTTTAGTCCTTTTTCCCAAAACTAGTTTTATTGCTGAATTTACATGAAATTACATGATTTATAATTAAGGTTTATAACCAAATATCATTGCTTAATCCTGATGAAGTTACAAGTGATTTAAGTATTTAATTGCAAGACAATTTTCACATACTTATGCATGAATTAATTTTGTATATTGAGCATTGAATTTCATTATCTTGACTAGAATTGTTAAAGCATTTTAATGTTTTCATTATTGAACATGAATTGGGATGATTTGACATAAGTTACAAGAAAGGGGTGTTCAAGCCCTAAGTTTTAGTCTTGAAATTTCAAGAAATATAATGTTTATGTATTCTTTGAAAAGAACATATTCAGATTTTAAGCAAGATTTTGATCTTTCGATCCTCGGCTAAGATATGAAATCCACACAGTTAGTTTTAATTATAGTTTAAAATTGAAAGACGCATAACTGGTTTTCATTACAAATACTTATGCTAGTTTTAAGGTGGATTACCTACAGAATGACCATATGTATTAAAAGAAGTAGTATTTAGTGTAGCTCGATATGATTGCCTGGTCTTATGCCCCATAACTATGCACCACCATAGATTTTAATACCCCTAGTGGGTTTAGTATAGTGATAACTCTCTCTAGGTTCAATTCTGATGGCAAGGGTAGAACAACTCTACCAACGTGGGTAAGAAACATTGGACTCCATGATAGCTCACATAGTTTATGTTGGTTAGAAGACAATCCCACTAGAAAGAGTAAAGATACATCTTTTTGAACTAAGCGTTATGACTCACAAAGATTTTCTATATTCTATGTATTCATGTTTTGTTATTTCATAGTACATGTTTTATTCGAGCTGAGGTGAGTCAGTTACACTTCCCATGCATCCTTTGAAAGATTTGTTTAAATATTGCATTATTGTTTTACCTATGCATTCACCCCCATATGCTGAGTACATCCCAAAAGTACTGATCCACATATATTTTTCTATGATACATTGTTTAATAATGTATGTTAAGGTGGTCAGTTCTAGTAGCATAATTGACTGTCAGCATATATATCTACATCTCAACAATTGGTGAGTCCTTATAGTTTGGGGACCCAGTTATTTTGATTTCCAGCGTATTAAAGTAGATGGTTCAGTTATTTTCAATCAGTTTGAGTCATCTAGGGTCTATCCCAACGACTCTCTAGCTGTTATAGTAGAGGTTGGTTAGAATGCTAGTTATATTTCAGATTTCAAGTGTTGTTTGTCTAGATTTTTATGTTATATACTTTCAGACAATATGTTCACTTAAATCAAGTTCAGTTCAGATAGTACTTGGTATTTCAGTAATTTTTTTCATGCCTAGATTGCTTTATTATGAGTTTCAGCTTTAGTAAAAGGCTTACGGGGTTAGCTTAAGATTACTCGTAATCTTGAGCACTATGTGACATCTCGGGACATATTTTTGGGGTGTTATAATATGCCATGCAATTTCAATAAAAGATCTTAAAACATTCCCTAATCTCTCCCATTAGGTCTCTATTAATATTGGCCTCATTATCTATTATGATTGACTCAGGAATCCGAAACTCACATACTATGTTACTGCGAACAAAATTTGTTACCACTTTCTTAGTTACTGCCTTGTATGTTAAAGCTTCAACCCATTTCATGAAATCATAGATAGCAACTAAAATGAAATCATGTCCATTGGATATAGGAGGCTCTATCAGTCCGATAACATTCATTCCCTTAGTAGCAAACATGTAACACCCCGATTTCTTAATCAAAATGCTACACGGTGCTTATGACCTCAAAGGACCACAAGTTAACCCATGACTGATATCTGTACCTGTATACTGCATAATATAACTTGAAAATGTAGAAACATGTACTAAAAGGACATAAGGTTCAAATCTGAATAAACATCTGATAAGAACAATGTATGAAAGCGGTATAACAATACCAAAACAAATCCAAAATAGCAGTCTGACATGCTATAGTCTGGAAAGCCTCTAACTGTCTGAATAAGGAGTTGATGGGACGTGTCCCTAACTAACGCCAACTACTGAAATAAACTAAAAACTACAATAGAAATGAAATCATCGTGTCCTCGATATATGAGGACTTACTTCCAACTCTAATTGCTGGTACTGGAATCTACTGTTGATCTGGAGCTTGTTCCTTTAAAACCTATGGTGTAACATAAGAGAAAACACTATAGTTCAAATGTGCCAATACGACTAAATATACTGAGTATACGAGTGAGGTAGGCTAAATGCAAAGGGTTATATGCATGAACAATGCTGACTGATATGAATGTGAGAGTACATACATACATGAGAAACTATAACTAAAATCGTGATGATACTGACTACTGATTCTGAATACTGACATCATGACTTTACTGACAATCACTAATAAGTGAGGAACTAAAACTGTATTACTAAATACTGAGGGACTAATGCTATTTTACTAATACGTAAATAATTGTGTATGGCAGTCCTGATTATGAAGGACTTGTCTGGTCGACTGTATCTGATAGTCTAATTATAAAGTATTAATCTGATTGACTGTATCTGGCTGCCATGAATATGAGGAACTGATATGCTTGACCGTATCTGACATTCATAGAGGTAGATACTGGTAATATGAGTTTAGAGAACTGGTAATAATGATAACATGAGTTACTGTATCTTACAGTCCTGAATATGGTGGAACTAGCTGACTTCCGAGTTGTATTTGTGTTAACTGTATCTGACAGTCCTTATATTCTGAAAAAGTATCTGAGTCTATAACTGAGACAGAGACTGTGGGAGGTAATCATCTAACCGACATGCCCTGAAATTGAACTGGTGGGGTCCAATCTTTGCCCTGATTGGAAGGGTGTCAATACTGTGCCACGGGTAGAGACAACATGTGAGTAACCCTATTCTATTTTTAGGAGCTCGTTCTATCTGCCCTGCTATCAGGTAAACTCAAAAGAGATGTATTAACCCTATGGGTAGGGACATCTCAACCTATGATGGCTAGGTAGTTCTGGAATGCAAGGATTTCTTTTAGGAATCTTAACCTCTGACTGTGGCAGGTGAGTGCCCATCCTTGGGTTTACTCGGTGCTGAATCCTACTCGCAACTGAAAGACACTGAACTGATTAGCTGAACTAAACTTATTAACTAAACAGAGGTCAGTAAGATTGTTTAGCGGAGCTAAACTAAGTTTACTAGATTCCGATGACTGACGGAATCTACTGAGTTCTGAGGACTGATTGAGAGTACTGAAGTTACTGAGATTAACTATGAATACTGAGGTTACTGAGCACTGAGATTACTAAGATTACTGGGTTTTCCTGAGTCACATGACTAACAAATTTCTATAGATAATGGTTTGGATAAGAGTATCGTGAAAATATGACATGAATCTAGGCATACATCTATATTTTTTGGGTAAAAGTATCCCCAGGACTTGATGGAAAGAAACTGACACACATGACTGACTTAATCGTAAGAATAACATTCACAATTCATAATACCATAAATAGGGGATTTCATACTACACATTGTTATCATATTCTTGGACATGGAAGATACTGCATATAACATGTACATACTTGCATGGTTATTTCATAGTACAACAATAATACATGACAATTTGCATGGAATTCATGTTGAGTCATAAGAGATAGAGCATGGGCTTATCTTTTAAGTTCTATTTAGCTAAAATACATGATTTCTAGTCTTTTAGGTACTTTATCAAACACCTTACATGCACCTCTTTGGGCATAGGTTTATTCATGAATTCAACCACCCAAATCACCCAAAGTTCATATATTTCAACTAACATGCCATCCTAGTTTTATAAAACCCATAAAAATTCTATCTTGACATTATTCAGCACATAAACAAGATCAACAATCAAATCAAAACATAAAAAATCATGGAATATAGTTTAAAATAGGGTTCTTGGACTTCATGGATGAAAGGAGTCCATGAATGAACACGCACATACCTTAGTTCTTGATTTAGTGAATATTGATAAAGAGATTCTTGGAATTTAATGGTAGAATTTGCTAGAATTTGAATCCCCCAGTTGAAAACCAAATGAGTTCTTTAGAGGATTTTGATGAAAAAGAGTATGTTTTGGTGAAATAACGGCTTAATTTTGAGTTTGGGAGCTTATATTGGGGTGGGAAGATGACCCAAATACCCCTTTAGATGCATCTTTTAATTTTTGTAAAAATTAATAGATTTGGGCCCCAGGCGCGATGCGGAGACATCGCGTTGCCACTTGTTTTTGACCTGGAAACTCACCGCGACATGGTGGAATCACGGAGAGACACTGGAATTTGACAAACATCATTTTGGCTTATGGCACGACGCGCCACTGACTGAAATGACAATGCTGAAACTTTAAATCGCCATAACTTCTTCACCGTGTGTCCATTTTAGGCGAATTTGGTATCGACAGAAATATTATTCAATTATATATAATTTGGAGGGTATAAATCTTCCATAATACCACCTATAAACCAAGTTATGCTCGTTGAAATATGACCTATGTAAAATCACACACGAAAACTTGGTGGATTCAAAAGTTTTTAGCTTGGCTTACTCTAAGTGACTCTTATGAACATGCTTAACATATCATAAGCTATATTATCACTAGGATAATCATCCTAATTCATGTACTCAAATATGAATCACAGGATAAGAGGTTTCATATGTAGGAACAATGATTCATTTACTAGCTTAGAATTATATGGGGTATTACAATATCTCCCCATTGGGAACATTCGTCCACAAATGAGACTGAGTAGGATGGGAGAAACGATAAACTAAAGTAGTACAATCCATATACTATTGAAACATGATTTCTTGACTAACATGACTGATTAGATGAATACATATCATACTGAACATACATATCTGATGAATTGATAACAAATTCATGAATACACGACTGAGCATATTGATAGACTGAATTTTCTCAAAATAAGAGTGCATATGTGATGCATAACTGATAAGATGAATCCATGCATATCTGATTCATGATTATTCGACTGAAATGATACATTAATGCATGACTGAAAGTACTGATAAGTTGATCACACATATCTGATGCGTGAGTACACGACAAAAATGACTCATGAACATGTGTCTTAACATGCAATAGTAAGACACCAAGTTTGAACTGAAAACTATGCATAGAATGGAATTCCAAGTTTGGTACTAAAATTTGAACATGAGAACAAGTAAGCCCAAAGAAGACTGTTACCTTGAACCAAACATACTGATAATTTTGAGATTAATTACCTAATATGCATAAGAGGAAACATAAGAACATAACTAATTCTGGAACATGATACATGAACTAAACTGAGTCTGCAATGCATAACATGGATAGAGTATCTTATCGTGGACTAAACTGAGCTGTTCAGTACAAGTTTACGACTGATATTTAGAGCTAGAAGGTCAACTTATGAGTATCCCTACTCCAAACTGGATTTATTATGTGAGAAGAGAATGGGATGCTTATGTTATGAAAGTTTAGGAGATCATAGCATATCTCTCCCTTGGTACACTAAGTCCCTCTAGGAATACTATCTTAGCTGAGCTACTGAGGGAAACTAAGGTGATGCGCAAGGCACCTAGGAACTAAATCATGACTGATTATTTGAGATCTGAAACTTAAGGCCTAATACATGATCTAAGATAAAGCAACTAAACTTCATGAACTGCAACTAAGATAATTAAAAGATTTATAAGGTGCTGAACACGACTGTATGAATCTACTAACTTATCTGATTAACTGAATCACTTATAGCTGAATACTAGGCATGTGAGACTTGTCTGTACTTAGTTTGAATAACTGGACTAAGGCTACGCATAGAAGGTAATGACTGACTGGATAACATGAGGTAACTGAGCATGAATGATAAAAACTGTATCACCTCAAAAAGGCAAGGCTAGGTGTATAACATGATTAGGAAACATCCTATAGAATGAGGTACTGAAATACTACTAACTGAGTAACTGATTGTTATAGCATGGGTCAAGCAAGTCTGGAATTGAACTGAGTTTCTGATCTGATTAATAAACTAAAGTTGGCACTAAAACTAAAACTATAACTGAGACTCTTGCTGGAACTAAATATTGGGTTCTGATAACTGAATGTTGATAACTGAGGTTCAGGCTGAGGCTGAAATACTGAATTCTGGAACTGAACACTAATTACTGGGTACTGAATACTAAAATTATAACTAAGATGATAATTAAGTTTCCATAGTACATGATGGAGATTGACATAAGTCATGGATCTAAATATACATTCACATTTTGTACTTCCCCATCTTCTAAATACAACCTCATGATAACCACATACTTCCACATTAACATGGTATTCAAGCCTATCTTCATAACTATCCCCTCGTATACAGTAATTATGCCATAATTTTCTCTTAATATGAAACGTTTTCTATCTCTCATCTAAGCAACTGCTTATCATGACAATGTTTCATAAGGAAATCTTACTAAAGGATTACATCAGTAGAACCTAAAACATAAATTGTCACTAACTAAAACCTGAGGAATAGAATGTCAACAACATGGATTTACCAAAAGGTCTACACTAAGGATATACATGACATAGTCTAAATTTATCTTATCTGTATGGGCGTAGCATGAGTCATGGAAACTGAATATACTATAAGGCGTGACATGTGTACATGAGTCATAAGCTGCATGGCCGGACTCTGAAGTTTCTAAATTTATAGGACATAATTCGTAACACTGATAGAGTTGAAACTCCTTATGCGGGGAACTGGGAGCGCACAAGAGTCTATGAGAAACATATAAATATAAGTTATATTCATGGAACTAAGTTATGAAACATGTGTAGGCATCATGCTGACTGAAGTAAAATACTTGTACGAAGATAAGAATGGATCGGGAATCGTCTTTCCTTACTAATCTTTCTATACATACTATAACTACAATTGGAATTCTAAGAGCCTAACTTGGTTACTTGATCTATCATCTCCCCCTTGACCTTAAGCCACCATCTTATGTATGTGAACACTTGACTAAGCTTTGAACTAAACTTTAATCATAAGTACATACTTATACCCTGTCAAACACATACTTGCCTTACTAGGCCCATTGGTTGCTTCTGTTGCCTCAAATACTACTAATATCACATCCACACCTTCATACGTAATTCAAATCAATAAACTTAAATTCTATCTTACACTATTCAAGTCTACTGATTTACTCTGGTACAAATATCACATGAATACATAATCTGATCAAACTGGATATTACTATCCCAACTCTACCACTTTTAACTCCTGAATTGATACTTAAAAATTCTAGGTCTACGCTATTATAGGATTCTAAGAAAAGATCTGATGGCATATCTAAAATTAGGTTCGTGAATGTGTTCTCATGGTCGTGAATAAAATCTATATGACTTGGAGCATAACGGGAATGATGGGGTATTACTGAGTTTGTGGGCAATCCCATAGCTATATGTTGAGACTGGTTGGGGAAACTCTATCTCTAGAACTTTGAGCTTCACTGTTTTTGTTACCTTGAAAGTAAGGTGGAGTTAACATGCGTGGAGCATGACGAGAATCTATATGAGTTTTCTTAGAAAACTTTTCTATAGCATGATCTGAGGCATGAAAGAAGGGAAACTATATCTAAAACATCTCATAGAATCCTGCACATAAGTATGGTGCACAACACACGCATGTACAAGACTCTACAAGATGTGGCTTTTCAGACTTCCTAGGACACTGTTGAACCTTAGGTTCTGATACTAAGTTTGTAACATCCCAAGTATCTGAACTGGAATGCTACACGGTGCTTATGATCCTGAAGGACCACAAGTTAACCCATGACTAATATTTGTACCTGTATACTGAATAATATAACATGAAAATGCAGAAAGATGAACTGAAAGGTCATAAGGTTCAAATTTGAATAAACATATTTTAAGAACAATGTATGAAAATGGTATAACAATACCAAAACAAATCTGAAATAGTTGTCTGACATGCTATAGTATGGAAAGCCTCTAACTGTCTGAATAAGGAGTTGATGGGACATGTCCCCAACTAACTCCAACTACTGGAATAAATTGAAAACTGCAATAGCAATGAAATCATCATGTCCTTAAAATATAAGGACATACTTCTAACTCTGACTGTTGATACTGGAATCTACTGCTGATCTGGAGCTCGTGTCTCTAAAACCTATGGTGTAACATAAGAGAAAGCACCATGGCACAAATACATCAGTAAGACTAAATTTATTGAGTATACAAGTGAGGTAGGCTAAATAAAAAAGGTTATATGCATTAACAATGCTGACTGATATGAATGTGAGAACACATACATATTTGAGAAACTATAACTGAACTCGTGATGATACTGACTACTGAGTCTGAATATTAACATCATGACTTTATTGACAATCACTAATAAGTGAGGAATTAAAATTGTATTATTAAATACTGAGGGGCTAGTTCTATGTTGCTGATACATAAATAATGTGTATGACAGTCCTAATTATGAAGGACTAGTCTGGTCGACTATATTTGACAGTCTAATTATAAAGTATTAATCTGATTGATTGTATCTGGCAGCCAAAATATAAGGAATCGATATGCTTGACCATATCTGACAGTCATAAAGGTGGATACTGGTAAAATGAGTTCAGGGAGCTAGTAATAATGATAGCATGAGTGACTGTATCTTATAGTCCTGAATATAGTAGAACTACCTAAGTTTCATATTGTATCTAAGTTCACTGTATCTGATAGTCTTGATATTCTGAAGCACTATTTGAGTTTATTACTGAAACTAAGACTGAGACTGAAACTTAAATTATGGGAGGTAATCATCTAATCGACATACCCCAGAACTGAACTGGTGGGTTCCAATCTTTGCCCTGATTGGAAGGGTGTCAATACCGTGCCACGGGTAGAGACAACATGTGAGTAACCCTATTCTATTTTAGGGAGCTTATTTTGTCTGCCCTACTATCAAGTAAATTCAAAAGAGATGCATTTGCCCTATAGGTAGGGACATCTCAACCTATGTTGGCTACGTAGTTCTGGAATGTAAAGATTGCTTCTAGGAATCTCACCCTCTGACTATGGCAGGTGATTCCCCATCCTTGGGTTCACTCGGTGCTGAATCCTACTCCCAATTAAAAGGCACTGAACTGATTAGTTGAACTGAACTAATTAACTAAACTGATGTTAGTAAGATTAGTTAGTGGAGCTAAACTGAGTTTACTAGATTCCGATGACTGATGGAATGTACTAAGTTCTGAGGATTGATTGAGAGTATGAAGTTACTAAGATTAACTATGAATACTGATGTTGCTGAGGTTACTGAGCGCTGAGATTACTGAGATTACTGGGTTTTCCTGAGTCACATGACTGATTGATTTCTATAGATCATGTCTTGAATGTTAGTATCATGAAAACATGACATGACTCTAGGCATATAGCTATATTTTTTGGGTACAAGTACCCCCAGGACTTGATGGAAAGAAACTGACACACATGACTAACTTGATCCTAAGAATAACATTCACAATTCATAATACCAAAATTAGGGGATTTCATACTACACATGGTTATCATATTCTTGGACATGGAAGATACTGCATATAACATGTACATACTTGCATAGTTCTAATTTGAAGAGCATTCCATAGTACAACAACAATACATGACAATTTGCATGGAATTCATGTTAAGTCATAAGGGATAGAGCATAGGCTTTTCTTTTAAGTTCTATTTAGCTAAAATACATGATTACTAGTCTCTTAGGTATTTTATCAAATACCTTGCATGCACCACTTTGGGCATAGGTTTATTTATGAATTCAACCACCTAAATCACCCAAAGTTCTTATATTTCAACTAACATGCCATCATACTTTCATACAAACCCATAAAAATTTTATCTTGACATCATTCAGCACAAAAACAAGATCAACAATCAAATCAAAACATAAAAAAATCATGGAATATAGTTTAAAATAGGGTTCTTGGACTTCATGGATGAAAGGAGTCCGTGAATGAACACACGCATACCTTAGTTCTTGATTTACTGAATATTGATAAAGAGATTCTTGGAATTTAATGGTAGAATTTGCTAGAATTTGAATCCCCCAGTTGAAAACCAAATGCGTTCTTGAGAGGATTTTGATGTAAAAGAGTATGTTTTGGTGAAATAATGGCTTAATTTCGTGTTTAGGAGCTTATATTGGGGTGGGAAGATGACCCAAATACCCCTCTAGATGCGTCTTTTAATTTCTATAAAAATTTCCCGATTTGGGCCCCTGGCGCAACATGGAGACATCACGTTGCCACTTGTTTATGACCTGGAAACTCACCGCGATGCGGTGGAATCGTGGAGAGACACTCGAAATTGACAAATATCATTTTGGCTTACGGTGCGATGCTCCACTAACTAAAACTTTAAATTGCCATAACTTCTTCACCTGGTGTCCGTTTTAGGCGAATTTTGTATCGAGAGAAATATTATTCAATTATCTACAATTTTGAGGGTATGAATCTGCCAAAATAGCATCTATAAATCAAGTTATCCACGTTCAAAGATGACTTATGTGAAATCACACACGAAAACTTGGTGGATTCAAAAGTTCTTAGCTTGGCTTACTCTAACTGGCTCTTATGAACATGTTTAACACATCGTAAGCTATATTATCACTCGTATACTCATACTAATTCATGTACTCAAATATGAATCACAGGATAAGAGGTTTCATATGTAGGAACAATGGTTCATTTACTAGCTTAGAATTATATAAGGTATTACAAAACAACTAAGGGGAACTTGTCACACTGACTTTGTTTTGCAAAACACAAATAAAATCTCCATAAACTTGACATTGGTGACATTTCTACATCTATCGGATGTTATCCCTCTACATAGTCATCAAAAATTATCCAGCCCTCAAAATCTTCCTTGCAATCATAAAACTATTCATATAGGGTCTACAAGCTCCTTTATGTATCGCCTTTAACAGTGTTATGGCTTATGTGGCATCAACATATCATAGAAATCCACAGTCTAAATTCCTCTTTTATAAGATTTCCCCATTGCGAAAAAGTGATTGCCTATCCTTCTTAAATTTTTCTTCTGCTTTCTAGTAGCATTTTCTGAATATTTCCCTGCTTTGAGTAACCTTTTGATGTCATTGTACCACCACTTTCCATCTGGTTCTTTAGATATATGAAAATATTATGCATATTGATCTTGTATCTCTACCTGATAGGATCGATCTTATTTTTATCTTGATGCTGAATTATTGAAGATATTGTCACCAGGGCATTAACAAACTCATTTAAAATTTGAGGGACATGTTTGAACTCAATCTTTGTGAATTTTTTACACATCTCATTAATATATTACATATAAGGATGGATTTTAACATTCTTGGTGGTCAATTCTCCTTCTACCCAATGCATCAACAAATATGAATCTCTTATCACCAGGAGTTATTTGATGTTCATGTCTACTGCTATCCTAAGAATGAGAATGCAAGACTCATATTCTACCATGTTTTTATTGTAAGGAAACCTAATCTTTGCCAAGATCAAATAATGTAGCCCTGTTTATAAAACTAGAACTGCTTCAATTCCGAATCCTTTAATGTTTGATTCTCTATCAAAGAACCTCTTTATATTCCGAATCATATGGCTCTGAGATGTCTTTACTGCTAACAAAACCTCTTTATCAGGAAAATAGGAATTGAGTGGATTGTAATCCTGTCCCACTTGATTCTTTTCAAGGTGATCTACTTAAGCTTGTCCTTTAATAGGTTTTTGTGTCCTTATAGAATACCAAACTCGTTCAACAAAAATATTCCATTTCACCAATTTTCTAATAGTCGTTGGTTTTTGAAAGATATACATGAGTGGATCCATTCTTGAAATATGTACGTGGTATATGGGGATAGGTAGTGCCTCAACTTTTGCAAAAACCAAGTCAATACACAATAGGTCCACTCTAACAATGCATACCATGCTTGATACGATGGAAACTTCTTACTCAGATAGTAAATGGCTTGTTATTTCCTTCTAGTCTCATCATATTGCCCTAACATCCATCTAAATACATTATCAATAACATATAAATATAATAGCAATGACTTCTCGAGCTCTGGTAGAACCAATACCAGTGGGTTGGACAAGTACTCCTTGATTTTATCAAAAGACCTTTGGCATTTCTAAGTCCATCCGATGGCAGTTTCTTCAATAACTTAAATATGGGTCCACAAATTATCGTAGACTGGGCTATGAACCTACTGATGTAATTGAAACTTTCTACGAAACTCATTACGCCCTTTTTGTTCTTAGGGGGTGGGAAGTATTGGATTGCCTTTTTTCTTGATGAATCAAACTCTATACCTCTCCTACTAACAATAATCCTAATAATTTTCTCACCAGAATTCCAAAGGCTCATTTGGATAGATTCAACTATAGGTTGTACCTTCGAATCCTTTCAAAGAACTATCATAAATTATCCAGGTTCTCCAAAATATTTTTAGACCTGATAATAAATTTTTCCACATATACGTCAATCTCTTTATGGATTAGACTATGAAAAAGGGTATTTATGGCCCTCATGTAAGTTGCACTGACATTTTTGTGTCCAAATGGCATTACCCTATAGTAGTATACTTCTCTATGGAGTGATAAAAGATGTCTTCTCTATATCATTCTCATCCATCAATATTTGATGATATCTTATGAAACCATCAACAAATGACTACAACTCATGTTTGACATAATTATAAATGAGAATGTCAATGTTCGGGAGAGGGAAATAATCCTTTAGACTATACTTGTTGAGATCCTAATAATCTACACATATTATTATCATTCCATCCTTTTTCGGCATTGGAATGACGTAAAACAAACTATGTGGGGAAATTTTTGACCCTCACGACATTAGCTTTTTTTAGTTTGGTCACCTCCTCATTGATTCTCAAACTCAAATAGGGTTTAAACTTTCTCGCCTTTTACTTTACTGGTAGACATGCAGGGATAATTGGAAATCGATGCAAGACTATATCAGTACTCAAACTAGTCATATCATCATAATTCAAAGAATACACATCGATGTATTTCTTGAGTAGTCTTACTAATTCTTGTTTCCTCTCAGGCTCCAAGTGTATGGTAACTCGCATTTCCTTTACCATCTCCTCATCACCTAAATTGATGATTTCAATTTTGTCTATATTAGGATTCTTTTTAGTTGCAAGTTGCTCAATTTTATGTGGTAGATTTTTAGGCATAATGCTTTCATCGTACTTCTCATAATATTGTTCCTCCCTTACATTTTTATCAATGAATTTGTTACATGTTATAATCATGGACTGAGGATTATTACTAACATTAGCACTGAAAATTATAAAAGTGAGTAAAGTAAATAGATATTAAAGAATAGTAGGAAAATAAAGTTTTGAAATTAAGGAGTTTTATTGATAGAAAACACTCGGCTTTTAGCAAGAGGCGAGTAGAAAAAAGAGCTTCGGCATGATTCAAGCTATAATTGATCATGTAATAAATAATTTTGAAATTGAGTACAATTTAAAACTATTAAGACTCCTGTTGAAATAGGGATGGGTTGATGGTTTAATTCCATATGATTTCTCCTAACTCAGCAAAACTGATGGTTAGCTTCTTAATGTCTATCTCTAGTTCTCTTTCAATCATAACCACAAATATATTTATTATTCTTTCTATGATATTCTCATCAACTACTTTCTCTAAAACTAGAGCTTACACTAATACAAGCACTGTTACTCCCGAACCTTCACTGTGGACTCCTCAAGAAGTCTTATATCGAAGCCCAGTGGTACCTAGCTAATGTTTCAGTTGGATTGGCTCAATTATATCATCAAATTTGGGCCCTAGTCCTAACATGGGTGGATACCCATATTTCAACATCTATGACGCAACCATCTTTTCAACACTTAACATTGGCTCTATCTTCTTATTAATCTTTACAACTTCCATGATCTTAAGATTATAGAAAATGGCTCCATCTGACTCCTAGTGGCGGGAACTAAATTAAAGAATAGATGGTATGATTGATCTCTCCATAAATAGTAACTTCGGTACAACCCCACTCAAACTTTACACATTGTTGGAGGGTGAATATAAATGCTCTTCCTATGCAAATCGATGTCCTTCCCAGCAATAGGTTGTAGCTGGTCGATACGTCCATCACTTGAAATAAAATGGTAAATTCAGTTGGTCCTACTTGCAATGTCATGTAGATTTCTCTAATGACAGTCCTTTGCTATCCATCAAAGGCTCTGAATTTCACCTGAGTTCCCCTTATACCTTCTAAGTTTACCCCTACATCTTTAAAAATAGAGTATGGACAAATATTATAACCTAGACTATCGATGATTAGCACCCCACTCATAATCTTATCATGCTATTTGACTATGATATGAAGTTCTTTGTTATGCGCAACTCCTTATGATGGTAACTCATCATCATGGAAAGAGATCTTATTCACTTCTACTATATGTCCAATTGCTTCACCAAAGTCTCACTTGTGGTGTTTTTTGGTATGCTAAGTTTTCATAATACTTCCATCAAAGCATTCCTATAGGTTTCAGAACTCATAAGCAAGGACATGATGGCTATGTGGACATGTTTTCTTTAGTTTTCTTTTACTGAATAGTCCTTGGGTTGTATTTTCTTCCAAAACTTTATAGCTTCAACGTCAGTAATATTTATCTTTAGATTCTACTCTTTCCCGAGAACTCCTTGATTCTTATCTTCTGGAGCATAATACCTTTTCGACCTAGTCATCCCCCGAGCCACAACAGCATCTATATTTTTTCCCTTATCTTCTGCTTGATAATTCCATATGACTTCTTTAGTGTCATAATAAGGCCTCCCAGGTGCTATAGAGGTTACCATGACTCTTCTTAGGTAAGTCTGAATAGTCAAAGGCTTTCTTAACTATTATGTCATAAAAGGTTTAGCAAGTTATGTATTAACTACTTCTGGTGTGTTCCATGTGGGAACAACAATTTCCTCTAAGTTATACTCTTCCTCTAGAGTTAGTTTGTTGACTTTTAATTTCCATGATTTAGAAAGGGATTATTGTTCATAAATGGACCCATAATAGTGTATTTAATTGCTCTTTTTCTGATTAGAGACTCTATATGATTCTTTAAATCATAACACGCTTCCATGTCAGGCCTCTAGACTCTCGAGTGATAAGCACACAGCTTGTTATCATCAAAGTTTTGAGAGGTATGGTTAGGGATTTTTTCTTCGACTAGGTATAGCAATCCTGTTTCCCTTAATCTTTTAAATAAGTAAGTCAAAGGTTTATCAATTGGTGTGTAGGTATGGATATTTTTGGCTTCAAGGTTTGGATCTAGTCTTGGTGCATATGTTAGTCTATTTTACTGAGTTTGACCTTGGGCATTGACCTATAGTCTTGGAGGATTTTGGTATATTGGAGCTCGAGGTGGATTATAATATGGTTGAGTATTGTACACTGGAACCTATGTAATAATTTGGAGGTCATTAGGTTAACAATAGGAAGAATTTCCAGGTTGGTAGTATGTTGAGATATCTTTTTTCTTCTTCTTGTTACTTCTAATAAAGCCAGACTGTATGGCCTTACTTGTGGCTTACAGTATAATCATAGATTGGGATTTTCTCAACTTGATGCCTTTTTCTATGAAATCTCCCATCTTGACAAATTCTATAAAATTTTGGCCCATTATCAACATTATTTTTTCAAAATAAACACCCTCCTAAGCTCAGATAAAACACTTGGAATGCTTAATTTCATCCATCGGAGGCTAGATTCTGGCAGCCTCAGTCCTTCATCATCACACATATTCTTGAAATGATTCTGATGGCTTTTTCTGTATGTTAGCCAATAAGAACCTATCTAGGGTTGTATTGATATTGAACTTGAAGAAATTCATGAAATCGTCCACCATTTCCCGCCAGTCATGCCACTTTGAAGGGTCTTGGTGAGTGTACCAAGTCAGTGATTCTCCCGATAAGCTTCGAATGAATAGCTTCATCATTAACCTCTAATTCCTTTATACACTGACTAGCTTGTTGTAATAGGCCCTTAGATATGCACATGGGTCACCTTTTCCAACAAACACATCAAACTTTGGTGGTTTGTACCCGATTGGCATGCCATTGCCTGGATATATGAATAAGTCATCATAGCAAAAGCTTTCAGTCCCCCTGGTGACTTGTATGTTTCTACATGGCTTTTACAGATTTTTATGAAAAGCTGTTATCAACCCTTCTTCATTCGATTGGATATCCTTCCCTAATATCTCATATCGATCAACCTCATATGGAATCTTAGCAACTGCGGATATTGTGAAAGTAAGAACTTTATTAGCATATACTAGTACCATAGGTATCTCGAAAGTTACATGTTCCTCGGGTATGTGATGCATTATTACATGGACAGAAATGGTGAAGTTTTTAGTAGGAAACAAAAAATCAGGTGCAGCCCTGGCGGTGGTTGAGGAGCAAATAAGGCTTGATCATGTAAAGGTAGATTTCTTAGGTAATGGGAGAGACCGGGGGTAATTTAACACTTGGAGCCTTGAATTTAGCGGGAAAGGTAGACATTATAATCTTAGTCAAAACTCGCATTTAACTTAGTTCTTATTTTAGGACTTTAATTTTTTGTGCCATATTAGCCATCTGTTCATTGTTCTAGGTGTCGAACTACCTTTGGTAACTTTTGGTGTTATCTATATGGATCATCACAAATTTGTTTAAATGGTTCTTGTTGGTCATTTTTCCATTAGTTTGGGAGATATCAAAAACATAACAAGTATGTAACATATATATAAGCCAAGTGGGTGTCACCTAAAATGCATCCTAATACGGAGGCTCTTTTCGTTAGAGGTAGGCCTATGTTACAATCAATTTGATGATAAATGATCCATTTAAACAAATTTAAATTGAGGGATAAACATGACTTTCATTAAGCAAAAGGGGATTCAAGAGGTTACATTGAGATAGAGCAATTGGAGCTTATGAATAAAGTACATGGATGCCTGCTAGATCATACAATGGGGTTGGCCATGCAGCTCTTAAAGGAATGTGAAAAAAGTACAACAAAAAAAGAAAATCTAGGGCCATATGGCATTATCATACTTTTCTCTACTCGTATTAGAATTTGATCTTGGGAGGTATTCTGAGGATCCATAAGGGACACACTCAGGTGCTAAGTTTGTATCCATCAACCCTCTATCATCAAGATCATAAATGTTTGAACCAATTTTTTAACTCTCCTCAGGGTCTTACTCCTCTTATTCCTCTTCCTCTAGGTCTTTCTCTAGATCTTCTTCAGGTTCCTTTTTTTTTCTATATCCTCCTTAATCATTAGAATTAGATAATCAATAAAACCTTGGAATATCTGATTATACATGGGAGTGGTAAGATCTATGTGGGGAAATAATGCTTTCTTGACCCACTAAATGTTTGTAAATCCTCAAAACCCATCTTCACTTGGTCGAGATATATTATTTATAGTGGTACGCTATGTATAATACTCTAGCGCGTAGCATTTCTCCTCTTCCATGTTATGCATAACGATATAGTCCTATTCTATCTGCAGGTTAATCAGCCATGCTTCCAAAATTAGGGCTCCGAAACCAAACTAATGTAGTTCCGTGACTGACTAAAAAGGGATATCCTTGATGACACCAAACTGTTTGAGAACTCTCACAGGCGCATACGATTGAATTCCTTCTATTCAAATCTCAATCAAGAATATATGCCTAGTCCTGACGAAGCCCAATCCTATCATCAAAGAATATTTCCATTGGATGGAATCTCCGATAAGATTGGTCAAAAAATGCCCCACTATTCCTCTCTACTGGGCACAATCCAGTGCCTCAGACGGCCTTTATGGCTTTAGTTCCTATTGTGTACGTCAACTTTATAATACATCTATAGAGAGAGACAAAAAAAATGTTGTATCACCAAAAATTTTAATAATAGGTTGTAGCCTCCAAAGAAGTTATTCCCTCTAGCCCATGCTGATAATGACCAAAATGTTTCAGCAAGAATCATAAGTACCAAAGTAAGTCTTTGCGGGCCAGTGAAGATGTTTATTACTATCGGCCAAATATTGACGTCTATATAATGAAATCTCATTAGGAAGATCTTGGTTCCTAAGAAATACAACATGAAGACCCTAGGCGGCATATATACACACTGTCCACGAGTACAAATAAATTCACTCCTGTATTAATCATAACTTTCCTGACGACCATACCTTGTGAAAAGGTAGTCCAACTTTACTTATCCGTTCTCCATGCTCCTTAATGATGGAAAGATATCCAACCCTAAAATCCTCAAAAAAATCCTCCTTTCTTATGGATGATGGGAGTACTGGCAACTTCACTCTAAGCAATAACTCAGCGAATTCACTAATATCCTCAAGGGTGGAAGTGATTTCAAAATCCAAAACCTTTAAAGTCACCATGGTTAGGACCTAAAATTCCATCAATAGTGTAATGCGGGTTTTTTTAGCTCGGATCCTTATTAGTGATAGCAGATCACCTAAGTGTTCTTGAATTTTCCCACATGCACTATACATATATTTCTCTAACAGTTTTACAGGCTGTCAGAGGCTGAAATAACCATTTAGATATTTTGTAGATTTGGATTAAAATTCTTCAAAAAGGAAGAGGAAAGGGTATTATAAGTCATTTATTTCAAATCCATTAGGTGTTTTAGTTTGAACCATTCACATAAAATATCACATAAAAGGCATGTTATTAGGTTTGTACCTCTGAGAAAAGTGTGGCTTTCTAATTGCGATGACAAGGCCTTGGACGATTTTTCTAGGGTGTATGAAATATGAGCTATTTCTAGATTAAGATTTTCCTAATCATTTCAAAGTGGGACTGAATAGCTATAGGAAGGTGCACTAGCCTAGTTGTGCCAACTCTGAAACTAAAGAGTTCAAAGAATGTTTGGAGGAGTGTGGGATACCCCACATGAACCGCAATGTGTGAATTGTGTATGGCCAAAGACTCGATAAAAAAAGAAAGTGATAAAGTAGAACCAAATAATGTTGATCAAACAAATAAGTAACACGAGTTGGGATTTGATATGCATCCTTTCACATAAAGCAGGATATATATACATGCAAAGCAAGTAACGCAATAAAAACATGATAATCCTAAACTAAGCCTGCTAAGGTAAATACCTAAGTTCATACATCCCAGTAGAGCCGCCACACTGTCACGCCGATTTTGAACCAGTCCAAAAAGCCCACAACATGTGGTGGTCGTTACGACTTTCGAGTTTTGAATAATTATTTTTTAGAGTCCCCACCTAAATTTGTAAGGAAAATTAGGAAAAAATAATTTGTGTAAATCCCTATTTTGGTCTTTCAAAAATATTTTTAGATTTTAAGGATTTTAGTTACTCAAAAGGAAGGTGTTAGGCATCCATCAGAGCCTACCCGAAGATAATCCTTAGGCCTTGTTTAAGAAAATATTAGGGAAGATATTTATTTTTTATTATTTGCTAAAAATGATAAGAAACACAAGGTGTGTAACTCTAACATATTAAAAGGAGTAGTTAAATTATTGCAAAGTATATATGTTTTCAAAACAAAAAAAAAAGAGGAAAACAATAATATTGCATATATTAAAAGGTACACAGTAATGTGATTTTGCAAGAAATATGTTTAAAAGTGCATGGTTACTTTTGGGTTTAATTTTTAGATTTTATTATTTAAAACAAAACAAAAACTTATTCATTGCACCAAATGGTCCAACCCATCCAAAAATAAAAGAAGAAGAAAAGAAAATAATAAAAATAAATCCAACCCAACCCAACCCAATACCCTATTCTATTACATATATACTGTTGTATAAGGTTTCCTAAGATGCATTCCATTTCCCTCCTTCCCTATTTGAGATATGTTTTTGCCTCCACTCCCGTTCAACCTTCTGGTGTGGGTGATCAACTTGGTACTATGGAAGATTCATATGCTTTCTTTAATCATCTTGTAGAAGTAAGACTCCATTGATCCTTTCCCTTTTTTCCTTAAATTATTTCTTTAACTAATTTTTTTTATTCCTCGCTCAATCGTTGTGCTCTCCGATTGATGGGACCAAAATCACCTTTTTTTGCTTCTATCAAAGATCTTGTCTATTAACTATGGTTACCAACTCTGAGTAAGGAACCTTTCCCTAACTATGCCTTTATTTAATTTTTTTTTTGTTCTTTGTCAGTTCTATAATCCTTCTAAAATTACAAATACGACTGATATGAAAAAAATGGGATGCTTGGAACCACTAGTATTAAGATAGTAACCTGTAGCTCAGGTTTATCAATTCAAATATGACCCTAAGTTCCTTCTCTTTTGCTACAAGTACATTTTGTTGGTTGTTGTAGAATAGGCTAGTTACCTTTGCACCTTTTTTGTAGCATTGCATGGCTTGTAAGAATTTGATTCTAAAACTCGTAAGATTTATCCTTATCAGCCTCTCACCTATTCAGTGGTGACACTCTTAAATATGGAACTTGTGATTTGTTATTGTTAAGAAATTTCTTTTTTCTAACTTTTAGATATTGGTAGTCTGTGAATGTGAAATTCCCTTCCTCTATTGAATAATTATCTAAATAATCTGCAAACTTGTTCCCCTCCCTTAGAATATGATGATACTGAACCACTTTGTCTCTAATAAGTGTCGTTATTGCTCTATTATGTCTAAAATATTCCATGGACAGTCCCAATTTTTTTTAAAATTTTTTGCATGATTAATGAATCTGTCGAAATGGTCACCTTGCTATGTTGTAACTACTTTCCATGGATTACTACCTATAGAATAGCTTCTGCTCCTTCTTCTATGTTTGTAGTATTATCAATATTAGCTCCCTTAACAAATAATAAATCCACTTGATCATTCCTCAAACAAAATGCATGGGAGATTATCCTCGAATTACCCCTAGATGCTCCATATGTATTGTACTTTATCTGACCTTGCTAAGGAAATTTCCACATAACTTTAATAACCTTCACTCTGGCTCTATGTTTTTTAAATTCTCTCAAAATATCCGGCCATGTAAATGGAAACTTCTTGTATGGTTTTCTCACTTTAGGCAACATCCTGAATTTCCTTATTATGTTGTATTGTACTCTGTGTTCTGTAACATTCTTCCCTTCATGTTTTGTAGTATTTATCCTTTTCCACAATTCCCAAACAACTATTCTAGGAATGGTCTTATAGTAAGGTGTATCCCTCTGACTAACATTTGAATTCCCCCAAGCCAATATAGTTTCTCGAAATTTCAATCCATGAAAGTTTATACCTGCAAAATATAAAGAGTAGGACCAAGTCCTTTTATCATAAGTGATCTTAGAAATACATATGATATGCTTTCTTGATCGGGATTAATACAACACCAGCACATGGATGGTCCTTTGACTTTCCATCTTCTAATAAAATTATCCTGTGGAACTGTACCACCCAGAAAATTTGTCCCGAGATGTCACACGGTGCTTAGGACCACAAGTGATCCCAAGCTAATCCATGAACTTGCATACTAATAAGCAAATGATAAAATATACATAAAATAACTGATTTTACTATGCGGAAACATAATAATGATGGAATCTATGAAAATATAATACTGATACAATTTTACATTTTGATAAAGTATGAAAAGAAGGACTGAAATTACAAGACAGACTCTAACTGACATCTTTGAAGCCTCTACTATACTGACTATAGCTAGTTGGGGCGCGAATCCAACTATCACTAATCAATACTGATGAGTAATAAAGTAAAGTACATAAATAATATCTAACTTAAATCCCCAAAGTAGGAGGACTCATCATCTGTTGGCTAGAATCTGCAAGCCGTCTGAATATGGTATGCGTGCTACAACTCATACCTACATTATGAGCTAATGTAGCACATATATATATATATGTGTGGATCAGTACTTTCAGGATGTACTAAGTATATGGGGGTGAATGCATAAGTAAAACATAATATCAATCATCATAATTTGTAAAAAAAAAAATGCATGCTAAATGTAAATGACTCACGTAAGCTAGAGTGTCTGAAATACTAAAATATGAAGTAATAAGAAGCAAATCAGACTTTATAAATCTAGTGAGTCATAACATTTAGTTCTAAAATATGTATTTCTATTCTATTCTCAAATCATATAGGCTAAGTGAAAAAGGGCTCACCTTTTTTGTCTAAAATCTAAAAGTTGTAATTCTGTAACTGAAATCTTAAATAAAGTAATATCTAAGTAAGTTTGTGAGCCTTTACACTTAGTTTCTAAAATATGGAAAATACTTTATCTTAGGGAGTTTCTTCTAACCAACATAAACCATGTGAGCATTCATAGAGTCCAACGTCTTTGTCTCCCTAAGGAGGAACATCCTCACGTTGGGGAGAGGAGTCATACTTTTGCCAGAGAGTATAACCTATCTAGGTGATCACATATCTATCATCCATGTATAAGTGAGAATAATCTAAATTCTACATTGGCACATAGTTCTGGGGTATGAAACTGTAGTAACGTACCCATCTAGGTGCTAAATACTACTCCCAAAATAATATCTAATATGCTCATTCTGATGAAAATCCATATTTAAAATAGTCTAATTGTTTATATTAAAAACTAACTGTAATTCTGTAAAGCTAAATCTGTAATATCAATCTGTAAAGTGTATTTCATATTTATTCTGATATCAAAATGTCAAATCTTTGTCAATAATCTGAAAAGAATCTAGTCATAAAGTGCTCATAGCACAATCAATCATGAAATAACAATTCTTATCAGGGCTTAATGACCCATGCTTCAAACTCATGTAAAAATCATAGCAAAACATTATGCTTAATATGCTTCTTGAAAATACTTCAACAATATCAAAATAATAAAGCAGAAATTCGTAACTCGTATCCTAATTTTGCTCTTCGCCGCGATGCGGTAACATGGCGACAGCTTACTACCTCACACGAAAATGGCTATAAATTTATCGGGTACCAAATTATGGTTAAATTGGTATCGTTGTAAAGCTAATTCAATTATATATAATTTGATGGGTCTTGAGATGAAAGATTGCATATATCAAACGTTATACACTTTTAAAGTTTAGCCTTGTAGAATTGGACACCAAACTTTGAATGAATCTAATGTTCATAGCTCCAATTGTCTCTAAGTGACTTCTATGAATATTATTCACCTAACAAGAAATTTACGTAATTAGGATTGACATTATGAAACAATAATTTGAATTATGGATCAAGAGTACGACAATTACACATTCACCGCAACACGGTAAAATCAATTTAAGCTACAGAAAAAGGATGAGTGTGAGTTTGCACTTTGGAAATTTAGACTTCTCTGCTATGCGTCAATAGTGCGAAGGTCCACTGGAATGTGAAGATTGCCATTTTAGAATCCACCGTGATGTGTTGAGTGCCCAGGTGGGACACTGTATTACTAAAAATACTCTAACTTCTTAATCGAGTGTTGGATTTGAGAGAATTTGATATCAATGGAAATTTTATTCTATTTCCCAAATAGTGGAAGGTCTGAATCTGGAAAATTCCTTATGAAATAAAGGTTATTCATTTTTGAAGACCACTCTTAACATTCTAGGAATGAATTTTAATCTAGGAAAAACATGGGGTGTTACAATATCTCCCTCTTGGGAACATTCGTCCATGAATGTGGATAATTAAGCTGAAAATATTATGGAATTTGACGTTATAAGCTATCATGCAAAACTGAAATAAACTGAATAACTGAATCTTAAACATAATGAGCTACTAAATTGATATGCTAGTGGATGAATTCTCAAGAAAATAACTCTATGGCTGAGATAGAAATGAGAGCTCCAACTTATGAGTAACCATTAATTTAGGTTGGATCTTATTTCATGAAAAAAATATGATAGGTTTATGATATGATAACTCAGGGTACTACAACATCTCCCCATTGGGATCGTTCGCCCCCGAATGATACAGATTTGGTTGAAATACTAGGAAAAGACTGAGATGATATACGGGATACTTACGGACTTAATCATGACTTAATATCTCAATCTGAAATAGATACATGATACATGAACTAAGTTGTAACACCCCAAAATTGGGTCCCGACACGTCACACAGTGCTTCGGGGCATAAGTGACCCTAAGCTAACCCTTCTACTGGCATAAATCATGAGCAACTGAATAAAATGCTCAAGTCTACATGAGATTAGCGAAAACATAGAACTTATCTGAACTTGATCAATACAATTATGAATGTTACAAGGTTACAAATCTACTTTTACAATGAAACTGATACTGAATACATCAACTTTTACTAACTATCTATGAAGCCTCTACTGGTACAGACTTCAAATAGATAGTTCATGACTCCCAACTACCCAATCTCGATACGACTAAAGTAAGAAAATACGATACTCCTTGAACTGTATAACTGACTCAAGCCCTCAAATCAAAAGGACTCATCACCTACTGACAGAAAGCTGCAAACTGACTGAACGCGGTATCTGTGCTATCACTTGTACCTACATTATAAGGCACTATAGCATATAGAAATATATGGGGGTCAATACTTGAAAGAATGTACTGAGTATGTGGGGATGCAATGCAACATTATAAATAATATCATAAATGATTACCAAAATCATGCATGCTGATGATAAAAACTTTCTTTACTTGAATCAATTGAAATATATTCCTTGAAACTCATCATTAGTAATACAAGCATTATATATCTCATAAATTATTGTACTCAACTGAAACTCTTTAAATCATGACTTAGAGTGACTCGGTAACTCATGAAACTTGAACTCTTATGTACTTGGGAGTTTCTTATATCCAACATGACTACACCATGTGAGCCACATGGAGTCCAACGTTTTGCCCTCCTAAGAAGAGAACCCCACATTGGCGGGGGTGTTGTACTCTTTCCAGGGAGAACAACCTGAATCTCATTATCACAATCCTATACTTGGCCTCTGGCCCACAATTATCAATATCAATCCTATGGTGGCATCTTGTTTTGGAGAAATACCACATTTCCCACTCAGTGCTAAATACTCCTCCCAGACTCAGCTCAGAACACATTAGAAAATCCACCTTAATCAATATCAACTCATGGGTCTATTATAAAGACCAAAACATAATTATGTATCTCATCTATAAATCATAAACATCTTGTGGATTCCTAACTCGACTCAACTCAACACAATCTTTCTCAACATCAAGTACATTTGTTTTTCAAACTATTTTCAAATATCAAAAGCTTCAAGGAAACATCATAGGACTCATTCTTGACTCTCAAGTACAAATATCAATATATATATATATATATATATATTAAATAATCAAACTTCTCGTAGAAAAGCTTAAATCATGAGTCTTATCTCAAATCATTCGGAAATCATCAACTCATAATAACAATATTCAATTCGTGGTATAAGTTCTCAATTTAAGGAATAAAAATATGAAATAGGCATGTGTATCAATCTTGATTTACTCAAATATCATAAATCATTAATAAAGTAATTTGGGTGTAAACCCACTTTGCAAAATCATGAATTTCAATAGTAGAAATTAAATCTTTGGGCACAAGAATGAAAGAAATGTTCTTGTTCAAACCCCACATATCTTGAATTATAAATTTGAGAATAAGAGACTTGATTAGAACTTCTTTCTCGCACTTTTAGACTAAGATTCTTAATGCCTTTGACTAGAAAAGCTCGATTCTTGACCCACTTGGAGAAATCTATGGGAGATTCTTGAATTTCTTGGAAGAAGATTGGATTTTTTTGGGTCTTGGAAGAAAACCCTAGCTTCTAGAGAATTTTTGGAGAGATTGGAGAGAAATAAGAGAAAAATGATCTTCCCTTTACTACTTGGATATATTTATAATACCAAAATGGGTGGAAAATACCAAAATGCCCTTTTGAAAAAAAGCTGAAATTCACTGATTGGGGCCTGTGACGGTCGGCCGAATGGTCCATCAGAGGGACTGATGGTCCACCAAGTCGTCCGTCACTCAAGGTTTAAAAATGGAACATTCTGCCTCAACCTGACGAACCCCTTAACGGTCTATCAACTTTTTGATGGTCCACCACTTTGGCCTTCACACGATGACCCAAAATAGGGGTCACTGCCTTAGATTGATGGGACACTTGACGGTCCACCAAGGACTTGGCGTTCCGTCAGATCCACCGTCAGTCCTGGGGAATTCCGATATTGTTTAGTAAAACGGCCATAACTCCCCCGTCCGATGTCGGATTTCGATGAAATTGGTATCGATGAAAAGCTTATTCAATGCTCTACATGACAAAAAGTAGAAATTAGAGAAATTCTACATGGTTCTATAATCATTCACTTTAGAATTCATTTCCATATACTCAGAAGACGAATTTAGACTCAAGGAACAATCGGGGTATTACAATATCTCCCCCTTGGAAACATTCATCCTCGAATGTTGCTAGTTTCGCCAAGAACATAGAGAAAACTAAAGATGCATAGCTGAAACAACTTGCTAATCTGTATCTATATCTTTCTAATCTTTGGAGTACTTCGCTAAATGTATAACTCGTGGTAGGAATATCTATACCATTGGATCCGAGACTGGAAAATAATAGAATAAAGGATAACTGTAATTCTTAACTATGTTTGAGCTGGTTTGCCTTCTGCTTATAATAAAGAGCGGGCTCATGCTGAGAGTTTAGGATTCACTTGATGTAATCAGGGTGCAGTCGTACTCATAGACTGTGAAGTGATAATTTATGCAAGCGTAGGTCACAAGGAACAAGGCTACATTATACAATGGGTATTACATTGTCTAGGTTAGAATACTTAGAAAAAAAATAAAGACCGTTCAATAAATACCTATAGGCTGAATCATAATTAGATATCCGGATCTAAAACTAATGCCTGATACATATATTGAACTGAATTCGTAGCTTTTGGGTGTGAGAAACCACTTACCAGATTGACCGTACTTGTGAAACTTCTATTGTTAAGGCCATACTAGTTTTGAAAAATGGAAGACCATAAAACCTATCTGCTAAATTTTAAAAATTGGGTTGCCGACTATTCAAACTGAATCGTACTAGATACTCATACTTAAGTGGAGGATTCCTTCAACCCCCTTTCAAGGAATTCTAACGGTATGAAGGAGCAAGGAACTTCAGGAAAGATCTAAACAAGACATCTGAATCAGAGATCATAGAATTGCCATAATCCCCTAGATGGGAACATAAACCTGTAAATCATAAGTCAGGATAGAAATACTAGGCCTCAAGTAATGCGACTTCTTACTCTCAAACTTAACCATACTTCTCGAATGTTCTCTCAACTATACTATACCCTTCTGATACTATACTTAATCGATACGACTTATAATCCTCACATGGAACTGATGCTTCCATCTACTCATATCCCCTCAAACCAAACCCTCTCATCATTTTCATGCCTAACCTAAAACCACCAAATTCGCCACATGACATCATTCTGAATTATTGGCTTCCACATATACATTGTTTTTACAACTTCTCACGTCAAGAGTAATTCTTATTACCTTTTCGACAACTCCAATCCATCTAGTACTAGTCATTTACTAAGGTGCAATGTATTCATCCACACGTATACAAACTCGACCTCTGAGCCCATCTTCATAACCACATATGCATTCCTAATCAAAATCTGATAATGTATAAAGCCTCTTCTTCATGTCCTACACACCCATTATCAAGAATAACTTCCATGTACTCACCTTGGACAAGTACACCCGACATACTCCTAACTAATCAAGTCTCACACAAACGCTTCACTTTAATTTTTTTTTTCCCTCAGACTCATGGAATTACACAAAATGAACATACAACAATCTTTCCAATCATAACACATTAAACTTCAACTAACCATGGCATGTACCAAAGACATAGCCTCAATCTTACTTCACCCTACCGCCTAGCCAAAGTAAGCATGCCACCCTCTGATGTTGATAAGGAAATATCTTTTCTCTCCTATCTAAACAACCATTCACTACTACTGTCTTGATCAAGGAAAGGCAACTAAAAGATTAGAGCATGTGGATTTGACACATGAATAGATACTATGAATAACTTGACACTCAACTAAGGCTTAAAGAATAGAGGATTTAACGTCGTAAAATTATCAAAGGAATATAGCCCGAGGACATGCACGATATAAATCTGAATTTTTGTTGATCATTATAAGCATTACTTGAGTACTTGAACTGAACATATTACAAGACTTGAGTACATGAGTCATGATCCCCATTACCTAAATCTGGAACTCATAATTTACGGAATATAATTCCAACTGCTAAAGATCTGAAACTCTGTATTTTGGGAACTAAGAAAGGGCACAATTCTTTATGGTATGCATGAGTTATGATTATGGAACTGAAGCATAAAGCATGAGTAATTATTGGAAAAAATTGAAAAGTTCTGAAATAAGAATGGGTCGAGCATCATTCTTTCCCACCAGTACCTTACAACTTACTGGTACATCTCCTAAAATATGGGAGCTTAACTTGATTACTCATCCTATCATCTCCCCCTTAGACTTAAGCCATCACTCTGAATAGGTGAACCACCATATACACCCTAATCTAAATTGAAATCATTTTACTCTAGAGTTCGGGATATAATCAATACACAAGAATAATAGAATTTAATCCGAATGACTACATCTAAAATTATACAACCACTTCCTTACACTACCGTCTGAATTACATCCTTTCCTCCTATACCTCTAGTAGTCATCATATGATACCTGCACGCTCACTAAATTCAGATCTACACGATCATCGCCATAGTCGGAGTATACACCACCTAACGCTCAACCCTCATTCCTATTCACTCAATTTTTGAAATTTCAAATCTTAGATTCTAACGCTCAACTTGAATGCTTCCCAACCTTTGACGGATCATACTACTACCATTATAACGTACTAATATCATACTTGTAGACTTATATTTCCAAACAAGGAGAATCAAACTCACACTAAAAAAGGCTCAACATTTTCAATCTAAACCCCTTAACTCCGCCATCAAGAATATCGTTCATTACCTGACTGGTCTTTTCTCCACCTAGTAGCTCGACAGTGCCACTATCTACACCAAGTACAATGATCCTCAAAAATAGTACAGCCTCATAGTATTATGGGTAAACTTCCTTATCATGGATACAATATCAAACTTAATTACAAGCCAATTAGACTCAAGCTCTTGTATACACTGTTCAAACTTATTAGATCACTTCTCTATAACTAGCACCATTAACTAAGAAATCATCACATCCAACTTCATGGCCACCAATCATCCAAAATTAATGCCTAACGCTCAACATAACTTACAACTCCAGCTCACACACAAAATTTTTACTTGGAAACTATAAAATAGAATATCCATAAACGCTAGCCGACTTAAACCTCATAACAATAATTGGTCATAATCATATGGCCTATCTCAATTACAACCCATCAACACATCCTTCTTCTACCCATTATTACTATCTATCCTTCGTACCTAGCTTAACTTAGTTCATAGCTCTCTAAGCCTCAACTTAACTTCTTCTAGCAATCCCGAGAGCACCCTAGTTAACAACACTCATTCGCTAAGTATCTTCATCCATAACCTATACTCGTCTTATGTAACACACCGTCAACAACTCTTTTCGTACTTCAGAAAACTACTATTTACCTTAACCAATAACTCTTTCTCCTCCCTCCACGAGCTAATGTACAAGGACATATCAGTTCATCATTAACTTGATCACACATAAAAAAGCTCGGCTATACATACTTTTAATAAATCAAACTTACCACCCTTCTTTCCACCATACCTCTAAACCCAGTTCCAATCAGGACGAGGAAACAAGATACACAAAGAGTTGTAAGTGAATCAAAATAGGCCTTACCCGGCTTCACTAGTCTTTGATTTTTGCATTTTGAAAAAGAATTTGAGGTGAATAACAAAGTAATTATGCTAGTGAATCAAAAGATCCCCACACGGCTTCACTAGACTTTTAGTTTCAACAACATAATAATGACAAAATTATGAAAGGTAGAAGCTTGGCATACAATATTTGATGATTTAGGAATACACATCTCACTCTATCTTAACTGAACAACTCGTAAGGGTGAAGACATAACATTAAGCTTGCGGAACTTAAAACACGTTGGGGGCTTTACTCAAGACGATTTGTAAAAATTCTGAAACTCCATACTAGTAAGTCTGAAAGAATTATCAGAGGGAGAAAATTAGAATTCATTGATCATGTTACCTCAGGAACAGTGCATATATAAAGAAGTATAGACTATCAATATGGATTCTGAGGAGGAAATCTGGAAGCGCAGCTGACTTGGGCTTATTGCATAATTTATAAGAAAGCATGATAAGGCACTAATAGGATACTTTATTGCTCATTTACAACTTCATAACTATTTGTGGGGACTGTTTAAGAAAGTACTATCTGCAAGGAATTAAGTATCACTGTCTTTAATACCTTGAAAATAAGGCGGGGATGCCCCGAAATGGGTAAGATAAGAATCTATTTAAGTTTCTCAACGAACCTTTCTATAGCACGATCTAAGACGTGAAAGAATGGAGACCTTTTCTAAATGCCTTGTAGCCTCTCGAAGAAAAGTAAAGACGTCTTCGTACCATTCTGCGAGACTCTACTAGACACGGCTTCATAGACACCCTAGGACAGATAAACTCTGTGCTCTGATACCAAGTTTGTAACGCCCCAAAATTGGGTCCCGACATGTCATACGGTGCTTAGGGGCATAAGTGACCCCAAGCTAACCCCTCTACTGGCATAACTCATAAGCAACAAAATAAAATGCTCAAGTCTACATGATATCAGCGAAAACATAGAACTTATCTGAAGTTGATCAATACAATTATGAACATTACAAGGTTAGCACTCTACTTTTACAAATGAAATGGTTACTGAATACATCAACTTTGACTGACGTCTGTGAAGCCTCTACTGGTACTGACTTCAGATAGATTGGTCATGACTACCAACTACCCAATCTCAATACGACTAAAGTAAGAAAATACGATACTCCTCGAACTGTATAACTGACTCAAGCCCTTAAATCAAAAGGACTCATCACCTGCTAATTGGAAGCTGCAAACTGACTAAACGTAGTATCTGCGCTATCACTTGTAACTATATTATAAGGAACTATAGCATATAGAAATATATAAGGGTCAGTACTTTAAAGAATGTACGGAGTATGTGGGGGTGCAATGTAACATTATAAATAATATCATAAATGATTACAAAAATCATGAATGCTGATGATAACGACTTTCTTTGCTTGAATTAATTGAAATATATTCCATGAAACTCATCATTAGTAATGCAAGCATTATATTTCATAAATCATTATACTCAACTCAAACTCTTTAAATCATGACTTAGAGTGACTCGGTAACTTATGAAACTTGAACTCATATGGACTTGAGAGTTCCTTATAACCGACATGACTACACCATGTGAGTCGCATGGAGTCCAACGTTTTTCCCTCCTGAGGAGAGAACCCCACGTTTGTGGGGGTGTTGTACTCTTTCCAGGGAGTACAACCTCAATCTCATTATCACAATCCCATACTCGGCCTCTGGACCACAATTATCAACATCAATCCTATGGTGGCACATAGTTTTAGATAAATACCACATTTCTCGCTCGGTGCTAAATACTCCTCCCAGACTCAACTCAGAACGCATTAGGAAATCCACCTTAATCAAGATCAACTCATGGGTTTATTATAAAGACCAAAACATAATTATATATCTCATCTATAAATCATAAACATCTTGGGGATTCCTAACTCGACTCAACTCAACACAATCTTTCTCAACATCAAGTACATTTTCATTTCGAATCATTTTCAAATATCAAAAGCTTCAAGGAAACATCATAGGACTAATTCTTGACTCTAAAGATCATATATCAATATATATATATATACATTCAATAATAAAACTTCTCGTAGAAAAGCTTAAATCATGACTCTTATCTGAAATCATTCGGAAATCATCAACTCATAATAACAATAGTCAACTCATGGTATAAGTTCTCAATTTAAGGAATAAAATGATGAAATAGTCATGTGTATCAATCTTGATTTTACTCAAATATCATAAATCATTGATAAAGTAATTTGGGTGTAAACCCACTTTGCAAAATCATGGATTTCAATAGTAGAAATTAAATCTTTGGGCACAAGAACGAAAGAAGTGTTCTTGTTCAAACCCCACATACCTTGAATTATAAATTTAAGAATAAGAGACTTGATTGGAACTTCTTTCTCGCACTTTTAGGCTAAGATTCTTGATGCCTTTTACTAGGAAATCTTGATTCTTGAAACACTTGGACAAATCTATGGGAGATTCTTCAATTTGTTGGAATGAGATTGGATTTTTTTGGGTCTTAGAAGAAAACCCTAGCTTCTAGAGAATTCTTGGAGAGATTGGAGAGAAATAAGAGAAAAATGATCTTCCCTTTACTACTTGGATATATTTATAATACCAAAATGGGAGGAAAATACCAAAATGTCCTTTTGAAAAAAAGCTGAAATTCACTGATCGGGGCTTGTGACGGTCGGCCTGACGATCCGTCAGAGGGACTGATGGTCCACCAAGTCGTCTGTCACTCAAGGGCCAAAAATGGAACATTCTGCCTCAACCTGACGGACCCCTTGATGGTCCGTCAACTTTTTGACGGTCCACCACTTTGGCCGTCAGACGATGACCAAAAAGAAGGGTCACTGTCTTGGCTTGACGGGACACTTAACCGTCCACCAAGGACTTGGCGGTCCTTCAGATCCACCGTCAGGCCTGGGCGATTCCGATATTGTTTAGTAAAACAGCCATAACTCCCCCATCCGATGTCGGATTTTGATGAAATTGGTATCAATGGAAAGCTTATTCAATGCTCTATATGACAAAATGTATAAATTAGAGAAATTCTACATGGTTCTATCATCATTAACTTTGGAAGTCATTTCCATATACTCAAAAGACAGATTTAGACTCAAGGAACAATCGGGGTATTACATGAGTTGAATTCGTAAATTACACAAAGTGAACAAATTTCCTCTTAGAATGATATGACTAGATGGGAAGATTGAAAACCATAGAAACTTGCCTGTATAGATGCAAGATTGAATTACTGGCTAAATGGGTTAACTCTTATTGTACATTCCAATCTCACTAAGGAAAAATGCATCCATCCACATATATACAAATATGAAATTCAAGCCTATCTTTATAACCACGCATGCAGTTCTAAACAAAAACTCATGAAAGCATCTTTCTCAAATTATCTAATACCTCTATCAATAACAACTTCAATGCACTATTCAATTCTTAGGAAGACACACATAAAATATCCTAACTAACCAAGTCATACACAAAAAAGCTTCACCTCAATATTCCTCCATTTACAGACCTACATAAAACAAGCATACAATAGTCTTCCCAAACATAACACATTTACTTTCCCCTATCTACACAAGTATTCATCATCACTACTAGAATATGGAAGTCTGACTTAGTTGCTTATCCTATCATCTTCCCTTTTCTTTAAGCCATCATTCTAAGTTTGTGGATCACTGAATAAGCTCTAATCTAAACTGAAATCACTTTATTGTAGAGTCTGGCGTGAAACAATACACATAAAACAAAACTTACCCTTAAGGACTGTATCTTAACGTGTAACTCCCAATGCTAATGCCTTCTTCTAAGATTCAATCCTCAGATTTCTATAGCCCCAAAAGTCATTATATAACAACTTAAACACTCACTAACTTAGAATCTTCACTTAACATAGATATTTCCAAAACCTTGCTGAACCATACTAACTTCCTTCATACTCTACTAATATCATATAAGATCATATCTCTAAACTTATATTTTTTTCTAAACCATGAGAATCAAGATCATAACAAAAGTCTCAAAATTATAAATCAAAACTCCTTAACTTAGCTATTTAGAGCACCATATACCATCTAACTAGTCTTCTTTCATTTAGCAACTCAACGGTTTTACTAACCACTCACAAGATGTAATAATCTTAGAAAATAATGCAACCCTATATCACCTTGGTCATACCTCTACATCATACCCACAACATTATACTAAATTATGATTAAATAAACTTAAGCTCGTGTACACACTGTTCAATCCTACTAAACTACTTCTATATAACTAGCATCACTAACCAAGAAATCATTACATTCACCTTGATGACCTTTAACTATTCAAACTTAATGACTAGTTCTAGACATGATTTAACAACCCACCTTACAAAAATTCCAATTTGGAAGCTATAAAATAGAACTTCAAGAAATACTAGTCCACTAGAACTTTACAACAATAATTGATCACAATCATATGGTCTATCTTGTCGTAATCCATTAACACATCCTCCTTCTACACATCATTGCTATTTACCCTTCTATCCATCTAGATTACTATCATAGATCCTTAAGTTTCAACTAAAACTCCTTTTTATGACCTTAAGGAAAGCCTAAATTAATGATACTAATCTACCAAATACTTCGTTAATATCCTAAGACTTTAAAATATAACAAATACCATCAATAAATCCTTCCATACTTCAAGTAGACAATAATTCACCTTAAAAAATCACCCATTCTCTACCCTCCACTAAACTAGCACACAAAGACATATCACCTTAACAAAACTAGACAACATGCCTAAGGTTATCTCCATACATTCTATTAATTGTCATTCCTACTTTTCTTGTCACTACTCTTCTATACCTATATTTCCAACTATAAGGCTCTACTATTTTATAAATCATAACACTAAAGTTCACAATATCCCTTAAATGCACACTACGCTTAATAATCTAGGTTTGTACTATCTTCTCTCATGAGCACTACCTATATTAAAAGGGTCAATGGGCAATCTGAATACATATCTAATTCTGTCTAAACTAAACAACTCATAAGGATGAGGACATGACTTTAAACATAAGGAAATTAACATACTAGGGAGCTCCTCTCAAGCCCCTTATGTGACTTCTGAAGTTTCTGCTAGTAAATCCGAGAGCATTATCTGGGGAGGAACTAGATTTTCCTAATCATGTTATCTCAAGAATAAATATAGATGAGGAATTTTAGGGTAACACACAAATAGATATAAGATTCTGAGAAAACAACTTTACTGCACGATCTAGAGAAGGAAAGAAATGAAACTTTTCTTAAATGCCACAAAGCCTCTCGAAGAAAAGTACAGATGTCTTCGTACCATTTTGCAAGACTCTACTAGACACGACTTCACAGACACCCTAGAACACTTGAACTTTGTTATCTGATACCAAGTTTGTCACACCCAAAAAATCTGTCCTGAGATGTCACACGGTTCTTAGGACCACAAGTGATCCCAAGCTAACCCATGAACGGGCATACTGATAAGCAACTGATAAAATTTGTATAAAATAACTAAGTTTACTGTGCAGAAACATAATAATGATAGAATCTATGAAAATATAATACTAATACAATTTTACATTTTGATAAAGTCTGAAAAGAAGGATTGAAATTAAAAGAAAGACTCTAAGTGACATTTGTGAAGCCTCTACTATATTGACTATAGATAGTTGGGACGCGACTCCAACTATCACAAATCAATACTTATGAGTAAGAAAGTAAAGTACATAAATAATATCCAACTTAAGTCCCCAAAGTAGGAGGACTCATCATTTATTGGCTGGAATCTGCAAACTGTCTTAATATGGTATGCGTACTACAGCTCGTACCCACATTATGAGATAATGTAGCACATAAAAATATATGTGGATTAGTACTTTGAGGATGTACTAAGTATATGGGGGTGAATTCATAAGTAAAACATCAATCATCATAATTTGTAAAAAAAAAATAATGCATGCTAAATATAAATAACTCATGTAAGCTGGAGTGTCTGAAATACTAAAATCTGAAGTAATAAGAAGCAAATCATACTTTATAAATCTAGTGAGTCCTATAATTTAGTTCTAAAATTTATATTTTTGTTCTATTATCAAATCATATAGGCTAAGTGAAAAAGGCCTCACCTTTTATGTCTGAAAACTAAAAACTGTAATTCTTTAACTGAAATCTTTAGAAAAGTAATATCAAAGTAAGTTTGTGAGCCTTTACACTTAGTTTCTAAAATCTGAAAAATACTTTATCTTAGGGAGGTTCTTCTAACTGACATAAACTACATATGCACTCATGGATTCCAACGACTTCGTCCCCCTAAGGAGGAACGTCCCTATGTTAGGGAGAGGAGTCATACTCTTGCCAGGGAGTATAACCTATCAGAGTGATCACATATCTGTCATCCACGTAGACATAGGAATAATCTAAATCCTATATTGGCACGTAGTTCTGGGGTATGAAACCGTAGTAATGTACCTATCTAGGTGCTAAATACTACTCTCAAAACAATATCTATATGCTTATTCTGATGAAAATCGACTTTTAAAATAGTCTAATGGTTTTTAATGAAAACCAACTGTTACTCTGTAAAGCTAAATCTGTAATTTGAATCTATGAAGTGGATTTTATATTTATTCTAAGACCAAAAGGTCAAATCTTTATCAATAATCTAAAAAGAATCTAGTCATAAAGTGCTCATAGCATAATCAATCTTGAAATAACAATCCTCATTAAGGCTTACTGACCCATGCTTCAAACTCATGTAAAAGTCATAGAAAAACATCATACTCAATATGCTTCTTCAAAATACTTCAATAATATCAAAATAATAAAATCAAGAATCTCAAATCATGCTTAAACTCAATTGGGAAAATATGAAAAATTGCATTATACACATAATTATATTAAAATAGTCATGCAATTCAACATTCAATCACTTGAAATCTCATAATCTTCAAATAATAAGAATTGGGTATGAACCCTAATTGCAAATCATGTGATTTAACTTTAAAAGATAGTTTTGGGCACAAGGAAGAAAGGATTGTCCTTGTTCATAACCCCACATACCTTAATTGATGATCTTAGATGAGAAAGCTTGAATCTTGGATTCCTATAATGCTTTTGAAGATGAGTTCTTGGAGTTATTGAATTGGAAATTCTTAATCTTGAACTATCTTGGAGAATTGATGAGGAAAAATTGGATTTCTTAGAGAGCAAGTTTGAGCTTTAGGGTTCTCTTTTGAAAGAGAATTGATGAATAAGTTGACTTGAGTTCCTATTTGTGGTCTTGAATATTGTTTCTTGAAGAAGAAAACTCAAATTGATGTTCTTGGGAATATTCTTGAGTGATTTTTTTGAACTTGGAATAGAAAGATTAATTCTTGAATAGAAGGTGATGGAAAGGATGAATCTTGAAGAGAATTGATTATGGTTTGTTCTAGGGAGTAAAGTAGGATAATGGGGGCAAAATAATGCCCCAATGACGGCTATACATTGCTATATTACGACCTGGGTTGAGAGGAAACAAAACTCCATTGCCCCTCATTAATTTAAAGCAGAAATTTGTAATCTGTATTCCGATTTTGCTCTTCGCCGCGATGCAGTACCATGCGGCAGCTTACTACCTCACATGAAATTGGCTATAACTTTTCGCTCGGTTGCCGGATTAAGGTAAAATTTGGTATCGTTAGAAATCTAATTCAATTATTTACAATTTGATGGTTCTTGAGCTGGAAGATTCTACATATATCAAAAGTTATACACTTTCAAAGTTTACCCTTGTAGAATTGGACACCAAACTTTGAATGAATCTAATGTTCCACTTGGCTCTAAGTAACTTCTATGAATATTATTCACCTAATAAGAACTTCACATACTTGGAATTAAAATTATGACACAAAAATTCGAATTATGGATCAAGAGTACAACAATTACACCTTCACCGTATCACATACTTTGGATTAAAGTTATGACATAAGAATTCGAATTATGGATCAAGAGTACAACAATTACACCTTCACCGCGACGCAGTGAAATCGCATTAAGCTACTGGAAAAAGACGAGTGTGAATTTGCACTCTGGAAATTTGGACCTCTCCACGATGCGTCAATATTACGGAGGTCCACTGGAATGTGAAGATTGCCATTTTGGCATCCACCGCGATGCCGTGATTTCCCAGGTGGGACACTGCATTTTTAAAAATGCTCTAACTTCTTCACCGAGTGTCGGATTTGGGAGAATTTGATATCGATGGAAAGCTTATTCAATTTCCCACATAGTGGAAGGTCTAAATCTGGAAAATTCTGTATGAAATAAAGGTTATTAATTTTTAACGTCCACTCTTAACATTCTAGGAACGAATTTTAAGCTAGGAAAAACACGAGGTGTTACAGGAACTTTTCCTTACCATATCCTCCACATCTAGAGATCCATTTTGAAGGGCACACCTTTTATCTTATATCCTTGAATATATTGCTACTCTCTGCCTTCAGTCTAATATAATGCCATGCTAATCTAACAGAGAACTTTCCATAAGATTCAAGCATCCATATGGGCCTGTCTTCTACATTTACACGTCCAGGTGGTCTTATTTTTTCTACAATATGCATAACAATCTCTTCTTAAAACATCTCTTTTTATCATATTTTTATTCCAGCTTCCTTCGCTAACAAAGTCTTAAAAGTGCACGGTGTTAAGCAGGTGAATACAATCATTTTAGAGGAGAGAAACTATTTTTAAGAAAGTGAGGATTTATCTATTATAAACATGATTGTATATAGAGTGTACAAAAAATATGAAGAATATTTTAATTCATATGATTCCATTAGATTGAAACTAAGTGGTAGATAAAATGTAATAGTGAAATGTATATATATAATTGAGTTGATAAAATGTATAAATATTAATAATTTGATAATTATAGCAGTAAACTAATAGTAATAATAAAATAATAGTCATAAAATATACTTCACATACGATAGCGTAAGGACACATGTATACCTTGAGTTTAGGAGATTTTAGCTAATCTGAAAACTTGAAATGGAGTTGAGAAATAAATATGGGATAAAAATTGCATTTTTTGATGGCGAGTTACTTGCCAAATTAAAAAGGGACTAGACTAATTGACATCATTTAGTAATTTATTTAAAGGATCCAATTAAGATGAGTTAACGGCTAATTAGTTATTTTTGAAAGAAAATTGATGTCGGCCTTTTGAACAAATTGTAAAGAAAAAAACTCACTATTTCGACTTATTTTTAAGATAAAAAATTTTATCTTTTATTTAAAAATTATCTATTTGTGAACGTAAAAATGAATTGTTAAATAATATGTGTTACTATACCGATAAATGTTAAATGGACAAAATATTATCCGAAGGAAACTAATTCTAGATATCTTGAAGCTAAACAAGACTTAAACAAATGTAAAGTTGATTCAAATTCAATCAAAACACCCAAAAATACATATTCAAAGAATGGCGAGGTTAGTAAATTAAATGCCAATATCATAAAAATGTAAAGAAAGTAGAAGATACGCTAAGTTTATTTTTTTGAAAGAATCTACTCCTTGCAATGTAGAACCCAAAATTTGACGATCCGATACTATGGGTCGGATTGATTTCCATCACAGAACTCCAGCTCCTAAGAATGTACATGAAAATAAAAGAAAAATAAAGATTAGCAATTTATTTGTAATAGAGAGGCAATGTAAGAATGCGAAATGAGGAGAAAGTATAATTGAATAAAAATATATTTAAACTACAACAAACTTGGCCACATATGTACAAGACTTAGTTTCCAAAAGGTTGTTCTCAACAAACTAAAACAAATATCGGGTTCAAATAATTACCGAGTTCTTAAGTTTAAAGTTTAAACCAAGTTGATTATGGATTCATTGACCCTTTATCAAAAAAATAAATGAATCCAAACCATACTCTGGTGAAATTGTTCTTCAGAGTCCACTGCTTAAAAGTTAATTCTTGGTTTTAATTGACCACGTAAATAACAGAAGGTAGGGAGAAATGATATACACCCTCAATTCAGGAATTATTTTTTACTTGAACTCTAAATTAGAGATTTATCACAAACACTTGTTGTTCTAGGTTATTGTCTAAGTGAACTTAAAATGTAAAGTCCGAAATCAAATCCACATGGAAAACTTAAAAGATTGATTAGTGGAGATGGAAACAATAGAGAACGCGAAGTCATATCTGGACTATGCAGGTACAACGAGTGAAAGAAAGTAAAAAGAAAATTAATAACCTACCCCCTTTGAAATACAAATCTTTCTTCATTTCATAAGGACAAAATGACTGATCGAATCCAAGAGAATCAAACAGAACTTCTTACATTCTTATTCAATCATTTAAGTATCTAATTATAAGACCCATTAGACTTTTCTTCCTCACTGAAGAGACCTAAATTATAAAATTCTTATCAATAAACTAATAAACAACATATCCAATATAATCTCACAAAGTAGGTTTAGGACAAAACTAGCGGTTTAGATAATCAACAAAATTCAAATTGTAAAGTAAGTTTATAATCTTAGTTGAAAATTTTAAAAAGAGTGAAGATCAAAAGTCGAGTTGTTAATTTAGGAACTATAGATTGAACGGAGAAGGAAAAAGACTCTATTGAAATCGAAGTTCAAGATATAATGACTAGCATGGAACATTGTGATGCTAGTCTACTCGGGAAGGTGATTGCAGACAAACAAGTTAGTGTGGTCCGGGTGAGGAACACAATGAATCAGGTTTGGGGTGGCCCGATTGGACTGAAAGTCTTAATTGTGGGTAAGAACTTGTTTCAATTTGTGTTTTGACACAAAGAAGACATGAAAAAGGTGCTATATGGAACTCCATGGCTTTACGATAAGTATCTGCTCAATATTCAACAATGAAAACCAGAACTAAATACTAATTTCTATGTCTTTAACATATGTGAATTATGGATTCAAGTTTGGAACATGCCATTACAGTGGATATCCTATGAAGTAGGTAGTAAAATTGGACATGCTTTGGGAAGGGCGGCTAATATATATGAATTATGGATTCAAGTTTGGAACATGCCACTACATTGGATATCCTATGAAGTAGGTGGTAAATTGAACATGCTTTGGGAGGGACGACTGATATTGCTTTCCAGAATTTGGAAGCCGGGATGGGTGATACATACGTCTGAATGTTCTAATAAGTATTAACAAACCTCTACCTCGTGGAAAATTGATTAAAATGGGATTGGAGAAAAAATGGGTCAAAACTTAGTATGAAAATATGCCATATGTCTATTATTATTGTGGGATACTAGGACATACAGAAAGATCCTGTGTTCTTCGTGAGGAAGATGTGTGCACTGGTAATATTAAGAAAGAGTAGCTTGGTGCTTGGATGAGGGCTGAAAAATCATGGATGAAACGGCAAAATTTCAAGGCATCAAGGGAATACAAATACACGACTTCCTGTAGGCGTGAATGGTAAAGGGAAAAAGTGATGGATCTTATTGAAGTACTGGCTCAAATGAATTAATGCATCATCGAGATGGACTGGAAATACAAAATTATAATGGAAGTTATGTAAAACCTCCATCTTTCGCACCACATGAGTTCTTTAAGAATCAGAAGAATGGGAGCCCCATTGAGCAAGACCATTCCATTAAACAGGAGGTAAAGAATGCTGGGAAAAGATTGCCTCAAGAATATGGTAATGATGAGAAAATTAAGGAGGGAAATACAGCGGTTGCACACCAGATGAATATGCAGATAGATGCCTTGATGTCGGGAAACTCATATAAAATGGTTGCATCAAATGAATCCGACTTTGCAGATAATACATGAGGCAAGAAAGCAAGAGAATACTATATTCTATCAAAAATGGGGTTAGGAGATACCTTTGATCAGCTGATATCGATAGATACTATAACAACTTGATGGAGGTAGAACCAAAACAAGCAAAAAAAACTACATCCGACCAACGAGAGTGTTGGGGGGCTAAAAATCGTCTAATGAACATTGATATTGCCACACATATAGAGAAGGATCAAGATGTTTATCCAATGAAATCAAAGAACACAAATATACAAGGACAGAAATACAAGCTGTCCGAGGTAGAAAGTGCAACCAAACAGGTATCTTCTATCCCGGAGAGTAGCGGTAAGGCAAAATCTGATGTAAAAATAGCTAAAGAAATAGGGATTTCCCAAGGTGCTGGACCAGATTCTTCTAAGCAAAATAAATCACATGAAAAGGAAGCAATAATAGGAAAAACTGGAAAAATTTAGCTAGAAATAATATGTTAAAGGAAGGTAAAAAAACCATGGCTTTGAATGTGTTAGACAATAATTTAGTAGATGTTATGATTACCGAGTTGTGCATACAAAACCTGGGAGAGAAACACAAAGGAGAGGGAAGTCCAATTATTTATAGCGAAGGAAAAAATAGAAATTTGAGGTAAATCGAGAAGCCAACCCTAAATGGTTTCCCTCACCTAAATAAAGACATTGGTATGGAATTGTCAAGGAGTAGGGGGCGCTTTTACAATTTCCTTTCTGAAGGAAACATCATATTTCCATTCCCCGAGCATGATATTCTAAAGTGAAACAAAGAATTAAGAAAAGGTGCTAGTATGAGTTCAAAAGCAGCTTACTATGACGAACATCATTATTGTGGATCCAATTGGACTATCTGGAGGTTTATGCTTGCTATGGAATGGAGATATTCAGGTACGTCAATCTCACTCAACTTCCTTTTATATTGAAACATACGTACATGACTTGATAGAAAACTATCAATATTAGTATATTTTCGCTTATTTAAGTACTGATAAGATTCTTTGTAGAAATCAATTACAAGAACTTGTTTGGAAATCGAGTAACTGGGGTACACATTGGGTAATGGCAAGAGATTTCAATGATATTATTGACCACTCTGAAAAGGTAAGAGGTAGAACCAGAGATGACACGTCTTTTAGAGATTTTAAGAACTTCTTATGGGATATAGGAGCTATAGACCTAGGATTCAAAGGAAAACCTTGGACGTGGTGGTGTTTTAGAGAAAATGATGGCGTTATTCCATAGAGGCTAGACAAAGCTATTAGTTCCCCAAAATGGAGACTAGAATTGAACCTTTCTAATATCCATCACCTAGAAACAAAATCTTCTAGCCATAGTGTTTTACTTCTAAATACAGAGGTTGAGTTTAGGAAAAAAAAGGTTTTATTTTGATAAATGTTGGAGCGAAAAAGAAGAAGTGAACGAAACTATTATGCATTCTTGGAATAAATAGGTGGGAGGAAGTAAATAGTTAAAAGTTAGCTTCAAAATAAAAAACTGTCAAAACTCTTTAGTAGCATAGCTTAGAGGGGGGAAGGGAAATTCGAGGAAAAAAATTCAAGGCATTAAGGATAGAATCAACGAGCTTAATACTAATTCTAGTAATTTTGACCTTAATAAGATGAAGTTGCTCCGAAAAGAATTAGGTCAGGCATATAAGGATGAAGAAGCCTACTGAAAACAAAAATCCAGAGCATTATGGTTACAAGAAGGCAATAAAAACACCTCATTCTTTCATATGACTATCCTGATATGAAAGTGTAACAATATTAAGGGGCTTCAGTTAGAGAATGATCATTGGGTTTCTGAGCATAATGATATTGTGGATGAAGTGGCTAGATATTATAGAAATTTATTCACTACATCTAGACTTACTAACTAGGATCCCATCCTTAATTTAATTCCTGTATTAGTAGACAATTCCGTTAATGATATGCTCATTAGAGAGGTCACATATGATGAAATAAAAATTGTTGCTTTTGATCTGCACCCCTTAAAAGCATCGAAAATAGATGTGATGACCCCTTTTTTCTTTCAGAAGTATTGGAAATTATGTCTAATGATATATGTTAAGTGGTAACAAGTTTTTTTCTCTTAGGATACTTACTACCTTCTTAAAACCAGACCCTTATAACATTGATTCCTAGGGTGAAAAATCCTAGTAATAGTAGCTAATTTAGACCCATAAGTTTATGTTCTATAGTGTATAAAATTATTGCTAAAATCAAAGTAACAAGACTCAAAACTTATTTGCCCAATATTATATCTCCAACCAATCTGCTTTCATGGGTAAAAGATAGATAATTGACAATGTTGTGCTTGCGCATGAATTCATCCATATTCTAAAAAATAAAAGACAAGGAAAACTAAAATATATGGCTCTAAAACTAGACATGGCTAAAGCTTATGACCGAGTGGAATGGAATTATGTGCATAAATTACTTCTTAAAATGGGATTTCATGAAACCTTTGTTAAATAGATTATGTAATGTATTGCCACCATAACTTATAAATTTAACATTAATGGATGAAACCTTTGTTGAATAGACTATGCAATGTATTGCCACCATAACTTATAAATTTAACATTAATGGAGATATAAATGGGGAAGTTATACCTACTTAGGGGCCTAAGGCAAGGCGATTCCCTCTCTCCATACCTCTTTTTTATTATGTGTTAAAGGCCTCTGTAGACTTCTAAATCAAGCGGATTTGAGAGGAGATATTTAGGGGTTAATTCTATTTAGAGGGGGGCCTACCGTTAAGCATTTACTTTTTACAGATGATTCCTTTGTTTTTATAATGCAAACCCTCAAAATGCGTCAAAAATTTTTGAAACTTTAAGAACTTATGAAGAATGTTCCGGTCAAAAAGTGAACTTTGAAAAATCGGCGATTTTCTTTAGTAAAAATACTTTTGAGGTAGAGATGGATTAGATTATTAGGGAGTTAGGAAAACTTCTCAAAATGACTTACGGATATATCTTGGGTTACCTACAGTAGTTGGAAGATCAAAGAAAAAAATGTTAAAGTTCATAAAAGATAGGGTGAAGGTGAAGATAAAAGGGTGGAAAACTAATTTTTAAAGTCCTACAGGAAAAGAAGTGATGCTTAAATCTGTCTTATCTGCTATTCCTTCATATGCTTTATCCTATTTTCAATTTTCGGAGACTTTATGTAAGGAAATTATGATAATTTTCTCAAATTTCTGGTGGGGACATGATGATAATAGGAGAAAATGCACTATGAGAATTGGGAAAACATTTTTTTAGCAAAATCCAAAGGAGTCATAGGATTTAGAGAGTTAATATCTTTTAATCAAGTGTTGTTAGCTAAACTAGCTTGGAATATTTGACCTAATAAGAGTCTCTTCTAGCTAGAATTCTTAAAAGTAAATATTTTCAAAATACGTCTTTTCTCAAGGCCACTTGCTCGTCTGCCAGTTCTTGGATATAGAAAAGTATTATATGGGGAAAAGACCTCCTACAAAAGGGATTATATGGAGAATAGGTTTAGGGGAACATATTAACGTTTGGACGGAACATTGGATACCAAACTTTAGCAGCTTTGAACCTAGCTATTATTTGAGTCAGGTGAATATGGATCTTATAGACCAAAATACTCATATTTGGAAAATGCATGAGCTCCAGCTTTTATTTTTCCCAGCTGATATATAAGCTATAGTATCTATCCCAATCTCTACTACTAGAATAGCGGGTAGGATCATATGGCCTCATACTAAATCGGGTAGGTATAAGGTAAAATTGGGTTATCATTTAAATAGAGATATGGTTAGATGTCAATAAGCTAGTTTGGAAAGACCTCAATCTAGCTATCATTCTTCTCCAAAAAGGTTTTGGGATTTTCTATGTTCTATGAATATTAAAAATAAATATAAAAATTTTATTTGAAAATGTATTATAAATATGCTTCGTGTTATCCATATTATTTCAAAATGGCTAAAACATAATTGTGATGTCTGTAAAGGTTGTGGTTTGAAAAGTGAAACAATTGATCATGTTTTTAAGATGTCCTAAAGCTCAACTAGTTTGGAAAACATGTCCTATAAATTGGCCTGACGTAGAGAACACTATGAATTTTTCTAACTAGTGGAATGATAATTTTGGGAATGCTAATCAATATCTAGATTCTATTGAGCTAACTAAGTTAAGTGTCTCTTTTATGTGGCAAATTTGGAAAGCTAGAAATGCCTTAATCTTCAATGGAGAAAACTATGAACCTAATGAAATAGTAAACAAAGCACTCTTTCACTACCATGAATATGAAGATAACTTCCTTACTAATCATTCAACTCCATGTATAACTGAATGTTCTAATGATAAGAAAATTACTCTTGTACAAGATGGTGTTATTCTATTTGCAGACACTAGCTTACATAAGGAGAGAAACATGGCAAGCATTGGAATGGCAGCAATGGATAGCTGTGGTAAATTGCTTCTAGCCTTTGGCACCCTAATTCAATTTGTTGGGAAGGTCATCACTACTGAAGCACTAGCAATTCGTGAAGCTCTAGGAAAAGCTATGGAAAATGGATGTACGAGAGTGCAAGTATTATCGGATGCAAAGAATGTGGTGGATATGATACTAAAAAGAAGTGTTGTGTCTTAGGAGATAGAAACAACCTGCGAGGATATCTGTAAGTTGATGGATTTCTTTGAAAATGTAGATATAGTGCATATCCTTAGATCTTGGGACAAAATAGCACGTAGTTTAGCTAATTTCTCTACTTCATTATTACAAAACACTGTTTGGTTTGCTAATTTTCCTAGTTGGATTGTAAAAGATGTTATAGCATCCTTTAACGCTCTGAAACTTACTATGACTTAATATAAATAGTATGTTGGTTGTCAAAAAAAAAATAGTAACTGCAAATTTTTTAATACAATTCAAGGACACATAGATTAAGATGAACAAACAGTAGTATTTTTAATGTCATATTACTTGTTAAGTGTGATTAATAACGAATGAGGACAGGATTAATGAAATAATTGATAACAAAAAACCAATAAATATTAATAGCTTGTTCTCCAATATGGATTCAAATAACGCCATCGAAAAAAATTAGTATTGAGTGTATTTGAGATCTTTTAGATACAGAGTTTAGATTAATAGCTAGTGAATGATGAAATTACGATGTAATATAAGTGAGGGAAATGGATATATTTAAAACTAAACCATAAGAAATGTCTTGCGTGAATTCTGTCCCATAATTATTCATATTTTCATGTTGTTTTCATTATACGAGTGACTGTGTAACTGCTGAAGAGGGTCCCAAATTCTTTGAGATAGATTACACCTTTGAAATTAACCTGATCGATCAATAGGATGTTTCCAACCTTGTGGCTTTAGAGACCAGGCAAATAAGGATTGCAGGTTCGGGACTTCAGGGGATGTAAACTTTACCCAAAAAGCTCATATGTTAAGTTGGTATTGCCTCTACTAAGTAACAACTGATATGTCTTTGATCTCCTTGTGCACCTTTTATTAAGTCTAGTTGCCAAATTCAGGTTTGGTCCATATATTGGGGTAAATCCTCGATCAATGTGATATCTCACAGCGGCTATATAGTTTATGAGTTTTAGATTACAATATTTTTTGCTTATTAGGTTTTGAATAAATTATTTGTGCATATTACAAGGACTTTTTAACAAAATTAATTCTAAGTCAAACTACTTCCATAGCTAGTACCATGCCTCCACCATTATATATATGTCATGACCTGAACCAAGGCCTGGACATGACGGGTATCTCAAGTCCTGGATGGACCAGAGATCACCTCCTGTACCTAACCAAATCAAACCAACACACTCTAATGTCAGATGAATTCTGAACAACTAACAAGATAGCATGCAATAATCTTAAGGAAATTCAAAATAAGTCTATAACCACCGACCGACGACCGTCCAAACAACCAACCGACACCATCCAGTAACCACAGTAATCCAAACACAGCCTTCTAAATAAAGAACTAAAACAGAATATCAATAAAGTGTATGGACATGCCCTCGACTATAGCCAAACCAAGTATAAACAGTCTGAGACATAATACACCAAAACATAAAATGTAGGCTTTCGATGTATGAAAGCTCACCACTTCAATATCAACACACGAGCTAATTCCACATCCTAATCACTGAGCAGGAGGAGTAGAAGAATGACCAATTCCTGCATCACGTGGAGATACAACATTCGAAGATAGTTAGTGAGGTGAATGCTAGCATGTACTTAGGGATAAGGATAACATAATGACATGATCAACAGTTTCAAAATCATTCAAAACCAATGCACATAATCAAATGCATATACATATATACGTCACATACCAGGATAGGGAACAAGGCTTAACATGCGCTTAAAACTTTAACCTGGATTGTGTAGCTCAACCATTATAACATGTACCCATGGGCTATATGGGCCCCAGTGTGTAGCCACACGAACCAGAGAATAATATCATATATATGCACGGGGGACTCGAACCTCCCAATCATATACTAAGGTGACTTAAGCACCAGATCATGTAATGATTTACATGGGACTCGAACCTCCTTAACCATGAAATAATAATGAGGGTGACTCAAACCTCCCTGTTCACTTTGACCCCTGCACCGGCAAATGCAATTTCCACATCATTCATTCGAACCTCCACTTTCACGACTCAGATACACAACCCTTATTAGAGCCCAATTAAAACAAGTATCACATATTTCTATTCATTGAACCATATTCCACATTAAGACATACACTGATGGTATCGTCATATCAACTATACCTGCAAGATAATAACAACATGCCAAAATAATTTTCATTTACTTGGGGAAAACAACTCGCTTTGTTTATTAATACAAAGTTGGGGAACACTGACTCCCTTTGTTCATTAAATCAGACCATTGAGTTTCAAGTACCTCTTTATATCATCTAATAGTTCAAGACTAGGTCAAGTTTACAAATTTTCACATTTCTCATAATTAAAAAAAACAATTTCATATTATGAGATTGGGATCATAATGACACGATCCGAACTAGGGCCTTGTCATATAGGCATTCCAAGTCCAACCAGGACTGGGGACCATACCCATTACCCAACCAAATATCCAAATGTGCATACTCTGAGTCGGATGAATTCCGAACGTATAACGCAATAGTGTTGATTACAATTCCAGACTCTGGGATACGTCTATAATCGTGACCCACCCAAATAAGTCCAACTATCTAATACCAACCAACAACCATAACCAAATCAATATAAAGATCGAGTTCTTGTCCATAAAATAATATGCAAGGATGGAACAATCATAAATTTAGTCAAATAGTATCAGCCCCAATACTAATGCCAATACTAGGGTTGACACTAATACCGCCACCGCCCATTCCAACCTATAGTAGTTCCACAAAGCTTCTAACAAAAAGAAAAACAATATCCAGTTGGGACATACCCCCAACCATAACCAAAACCAATATCCATAAAATGGGTAAAGTATGTAAATACATCCATAATATGAAATGGAGCCTTCCGAAATATGAAAGCTCACTACTTCAATCCAATAGTTGATCCTGAATCCGATCACTAAGCAGGAAGAGTAGAATGGTTGATTCCTACATCGCATGGGGATACAGCCTCCCGAACATAGGTTAGCGGATAAACGCTGGCAAGTACTCAGGATAAGAATTAAATAATTCCATCCTTTAAAACCAGTAAACCAACCATATGCATTCATAACCATACATACATATATATAACCATGTTAGAAAAAGGGAATCAGGTTTAGCATGTATTTAAAACCATTAACTTGGGTATGTGTTACTTAACCATCATAATACACCCATAAGATATATCGGTCTAGTGTTACCCCTTGGATGGGCCACGATGAGTGTAGCCGCACGAACCAGAGATACCATAGGAGTAGGGGATTTTCATGTACCCTTCGCTTTCCATGATACATAAATACAAGGGTTACCTCGGGGATTCCCATTTACCCCATATGGTCATTATGACCAATCCTCATATCAGCAAACTTAAGGTTCCAGTGTCCGTCCATTGGACTCATACCTTTATGGTTAGTTATCATACCCCGCCAATATTGCCTATTTAAAATCGTTACCACACAACCAAGACCACCACTCCATGTATTATTAACCAAGGCTATTGTAAGTGGTATCGTCATACCGACTATAGCTTAAAAGAAATGTCCTTATCCAACCTTTTATGAATAAGGGATTCCCATGAACCCATAGATTACATTATTAAGTTGACTTGGGGGAGACCTATACACCCCACAAGTGTACCATTACTAAGTCAGCTTAGGGGATTGATGTTTAATTAACCATAACCATGAGCATCAAACTTACCATTTAACCATCCCACCATTTAAACCACTTATGCCATTTAGGGTTCCATTACTAAGGTATATCATACAATAGTTCCATTAAAAGTCCAACAATATAGTAAAAGTATTCTGATAGGCATTTTATCAAACATGTTGGGGGCATAGTGGTTCCAAAACCAAAACCAATTACCAATTAACCATTCCCATGTAACCAATTTTCCAAACCACTATTAAAGCATGTAAATCCATAATTTAAACATGGTAAAACCATAACCAAGCATTTACAACCAAAAACCCCAACACATAATTGAAAACCCAAAACCATACAATGATTATATCATAAAAATAATTCATAAAATATGTGTTTAGTTGGAACTAATAATAAGAAAGTAGTAACTTGCCTTAGATTACAAGGATGATGGAGAGAAATCGCCCATACAAACCCCAAATAAATCCTTTGGATGAAACCCTAGCCTTCTTTTACCCAAGAGCCTTCAAGAGAATTTAAGAGAGTTTCTAAGTGTTTTAGATTAGAATAATAGGGTAAATAATGTCCCAAAAGAGCTATAAGTCATAAGGACTTAAGAGGTTAAGTGAGGAAATATCCATACTGCCCCCTCTTAAAATGTATAAAAAATCGCACATAAGGGTATGACGACCCCTTATTAGTCGTACCCCACCATAGGAGTGGTACCCATTATTCATAACTTAGGCCTTCTCTTAGACCCCAACACTATCTAACATATGACCATCCCAGCTAAGTTGTATCTAATCATACGACCTGTACCCATGACCCGTACCCACCACAAAATGGAAGTCAAAGGGGATTTGGACGCTGTCCACCATACAAGTAAATAGTACGAGTCATACCATATCTTATGGCTTATGGTGAGCCACTCGTACTTAAATCCAAGTTAAGTCACCAAGTTTCAAATAAAGTGATGGAAAAACCAAACCATACAAATCATCACCCACCATATAACTTGTACCCACGCAAGTCGTACCCACACCAGAAACCAACCCAACCTACCAACCAACACTGGTTAGCATATGACCAAGACCATACTAATCGTACCCCAGCATACGACTAGTATCCCATAGTCGTATACTGTCCAAAAACCAAAAATCCAGGAAATTTACTACGGTTCCAAAACCTAGGGTGTTTTAGTCTCTCCCACAAGGATGATTTATCCTCGATTAATGGATAAGGTAGTACAAGTATAAGTTACACCCTAACATATCCATTCCAACTTTTAACTAAGAAAGAAAATAAATAAGCAAGGAAATTAACCTTTTCTTTAACAAAGTCAGAAAACAAAGATGCAATCAAGAAAATATACCTTTTGCATGAATATTCAGAGCCAAAAAAATGAAGATACTTGGACTTCATATCCTCTTCCACTTCCCAAGTAGCCTCTTCCACCTTGTGGTTCTTCCATAAAACCTTAATTGAAGCTACATCCTTAGTCCACAACCAATGAACATGCCAATCCAAGATTTCAATTGGGTTCTCTTCATAAGATAGAGAATCTGAGATGCCCAATCATTCCAAATGAACAATCAAAAAAGGATCACCAAGACACTTTCTTAATATAGAGACATGAAACACTAGATGAATGGATCTCAAACTAGAAGGCAACTCCAATATATAAGAAACACTACCGACTCTCCTCAAATTTACATAAGGACCAATATATTGGGGACTGAGCTTCTCTTTTTCACCAAACCGCTTTACTTTTTTCATGGGAGATACCTTTAGGAACACTCTATTCTCAACCTCAAACTCTAAGTCTCTATGCCTCATATTTGTATAGGAATTTTGGCTATGTTGGGCAGCATTAAGCATTTCCCGAATCACCTTCACCTTTTCTATAGCTGGTAAACCAAGTCCGTACCAAACATATTCACCTCATCAACCTCAAACTACCCAATGCAAAATCTATACCATCTACCATGCAATGCCTCCAAAGGGGTTATTCCAATACTAGAATAGTAAATATTATTGTAAGCAAACTCTATAAGAGGTAGATGCTTAACCCAGCTACTATCATAGTCAATTGTGTATGCCCGAAGCACATCCTTCAATGTTTGGATAGTCCTATATGCTTGCACATTTATATGCAAATGAAAAGCAGTACTCAGACTAACCTTAGTCCCCAACCCCTTCTAAAATGACTACCAAAAATAAGATGAAAATAGTGTACCTCTATCAGAGATTATCAAAATAGGTACCCCATGCAGCTTCATAATCTCATGAAGATACACCCTAGTATAATCTTGAACTAAAAAGTTAGTCCGCGCTGACAAAAAGTGAGTCGACTTTGTCATCCTATCCACGATGACCCAAATCAAATCAAATTGATTCTAAGACCGAGGAAGACCAGTAACAAAATCCATACTGATCACCTCCCATTTTTATTCCGGAAAATCCATTTCCTAATGCAACCCACCAGGCCTCATGTGCTCAACTTTGACTTGTTGACATACTATACACTTGGCCACAAAATTAACCACATCTTTCTTTATACCATTCCACCAATACATATACTTGAGATCATGATATATTTTGATCGAACTAAGATGAACAACATAGCATGATTCATGCGCCTTAACAATACCCTTTCTCGCAAACCATCAATGTCAGTAACACATAACCTCCTTTTGTACCATAAGGTACCATCACTATTGATCCCAAATACTGTTACCTTTTACCCTTCTACATCACCCTTGACTTTTATCAAGAGATAATTTAGCATTTGATTTTCCTTGATCTCTACACTAAGAGATGACCACACCACTTCCTGTACCAACACTCCACCATCCTCGAAGTCTAGAAGATGAACCCCAAGATTAGCCAAGTAGTGAATAATCTTTACCAACTTTCATCTCTTCTTATCTACATGAGCTAAACTCTCCATGGACAACCTTCTAAGAGAATCAACAATAATATTATCCTTACTTGGATGATAGTGAAGGCTTGTGTCATAGTCCTTGAGAAGCTCAAGTTATCTCATTTGCCTATGATTCAGCTCTTTCTATGTAAACACATACTGAAGGCTTTTTTGATCGGAAAAAATGTCCAAGTGCCCTCCATAAAAATAATGCCTCCAGATTTTCAGTGCAAACACCACAACTAAAAATTTTAAGTCATGACTAGGATAATTTCTCTCATGCACCTTCAATTTCCTAGAGGCATAGGTAATCACCTTACCATGTTGCATTAAAACACAACTAAGTCCCACCCGAGATGCATCACAGTAAAACACAAACCCCTCATTGCCTTCAATCAAAGTCAAAATTAGAGCCGAAGTTAGCTTATCCTTATGCTTCTCAAAACTACCTTCACAAGCATCCGACCAAGAGAATTTTACCTTTTTTGAGTCAACCTAGTCAATGGCGAAGCTATCATTGAGAAATTTTTCACAACCCTCCTGTAGTACCCAGCCAACCCAAGAATCTCTGAATGTTGGTTGGAGTCATAGGTATAGACCACTTCTTAACCAATGCCACCTTTTATGGATCTACCATGATCCCCTTACTAGAAATAATATGACCCAAAAAAGCAACACTATTTAACAAAAATTCATATTTAGAGAATTTGTCATACAACTACTGCTTTTTCAAGGTCTGCAATAGCACATTGAGGTAATTGGCATGATCCACCTCACTCTTAGAATATACCAGGATGTCATCATTGAACACAATGATAAATTGACACAAAAACTGAAGAAATACCCTATTCATCAAATCCATGAATATCATTGGGGAATTGGTCAACCCAAAAGACATCACCAAGAACTCAAATTCACCATATCGAGTATGGAAAGCTATCTTAGGGATATCCACCTCCCTAATCTTTAGCTAATAATACCCAAACTAAAGATATGTCTTTTAAAAAAATTGGCACCTTACAACTGATCAAACAAGTCATCTATCCTTGGAAAAGGATATTTGTTCTTAATTGTTACCTTATTCAACTACCGATAGTCAATGCACATTAAAAAGGAATCATCCTTCTTACACATAAATAATATTGGTGCACCTCAAGGAAAACACTGGGATGGATAAAACCCCTATCTAAGAGATCCTTAAGTTACTCCTTGAGTTCTCTCAACTCAATTAAACCCATTATATAAAGAGGAATAGTTATTAGAAGGGTGTCTGAAACTAAATCAATACCAAACTCAATCTCTCTATCTGGGGGAACACCAGAAAGATCATTCAAAAAAACCTCAGGAAACTCATTCACCACCGAAACCAAATGCAATGAAGGACCTTCCAAGTTAGAGTCTTTAGCCTAGACCAAATAATAGACACACCCTTTAAAGATTATCCTCTGATCTCTAAGATATTAAATAAACCTCTCCTTAAGAGCTAGGGGACCACACTCTTACTCAATAACTAATTTATCAGAGAAATTAAAGACAACCCTATCGGTCCAATAATCTAAGGATGCATAGCACGAATATAACTAATGCATTTCCAGCATAACATCAAAATCTACCATATCTAGCTCAAACAAACTCACCAAAGTCTCTTTACTACCAATAGATACCACACACCCCTTATTGACTCTTTTAGCAATCACAGAGTCGCCTACCAAGGTAGAAATAAAAAAGGATCTATAATAACCTTAATCAAAACCAAAATACACAGCTACAAATGGGGACACATAAGAGAGAGTAGACCTCACATCAAGTAAATGATAAATATCTCAAGAAAAAATTTGTAACATACCACTCATAACATCAAGCAATGCCTTAAATTCCTGTTGAGTAACAAGAGAATACAACCTATTTCAGCCTATGTTGGTACCAGAAGCAGAAGCAGCACCATTTTGTACAGGAGTAGAAGAAGAGGCGATCGGGACTCTATTTGCTCCTATAGCTACCTTACCAACCAGACAGTTTCTAAGCATATGGTCTGACTGACCATACTTAAAGCACCTATCCCTCTCCTTTGTGATTTTCCACCACCTTAGTTAGAGAATCTGAACTTCTTACCCTACAAAGTCTACAAAGTCGTGTTGAGTAGAGTCTCTTTTAAGGGTGTGAAGCATGCCATACTCATAAGAGAGAGGCTATAAGACATTTAGGAATATTTAACTTTCTTGAAACTCTCACTTTTGGAATTTTTTTAATCCTTTATTGTTTATCTTTCAGATCATGCCTCTTAGATCTGGAACACAAGGAAATTTTTTCATCCTGCCTGGGGATAATTCTGAAGGGCTTCCTCTTATATTTGGAGTACATCTTCTATCTCATGGTCCTAATCTTGATTGTGCTAGAGTTCCTCAAATTTCTTGTACTACTCCTCAGGTCCCTCAGAGTAACATGACAAATTTGGATTTTTATTAGCCTATTTATGTTATTGCTCAGATGGTCACTGCTCAAGATGAGCGGGGTGCGGCTAGTGCTTTGTCTATGAGGCCACAAGGGTTGGCCAGTGTATGAAGATGGGTCCTCTTACTTTTACAAAAGTGAAGTTGCAGAAGGAGAAAGACCCACAAAGCTTCTTGGATAAACTGGAGAAGATATTTTTAGTTATTGTAAGACTCCGCAAATTTCTAAGCTTAACTCAGTCCATTAAAGCTTAAAAAGAGGTCCCAGACTTAGAAAAATTCCAACTAAGTGTTTATACTTAGGAGTATTTTCGCCTTTGTAAGTTGAAGATCCTATTTCACAACCCTTATGACCTTAAAGTATTAATTTGTAGGTTTATTCATGATAAGGAATGTCAGTAGGTCACTTCGGGTGAGTTTTGGATTTTTTGAACATCGTTTGAGGAACGTTTGGGAATCCAAAATAGTGGATCGATGCGATCTCGATGCGCTCATCACCTATCATATTGATAAATATTTTTCTTATATCCCAGTGCCAAATTCAAGTGATTTGATATGAACTCGATGCACCGTGTTGCCCATTGCGTCGACAGTTAATTTTTCCCCAACTTTCAATGCAATTCCATGAACAATTAAAAACTCGGTGTGTCATGTTGGTCATTATGTTGATTCCATCAACGTAGTGGATCGGTCTGTACGTCACTAGATACATTTTCATTCATCAAAAAGTCATGTCCGTAGGGGTATTTGGGTCATTATCTCACCCATTTTTTGCCCCAAAATATAAAATCAAATGACCCTAGAGGTTAAATTGCTCAATTTCTTACAAATTCTCTCAATGTTACTCAAGAACAAACCCTAGGGATTTTAATTTAAAGAGCAATGCTTTAAGAAAACCCATTAGTCTTCAAAAATTCAAGCATCCAGGTATGTGATGTGTTTATACAAGGGTTTTCTTCCACCCTTAGAGTTCAAGAAACTCTTTTAAATTACAAGTTAATTGATTTTATGAATTTCATATGGGATTTGAGTGTATTCATGATTATGATGTTAATAGTGTTCTAATCCATGGTTTATTCCAAGTTTCATGTGAATTTATTTATTATGTGTGTAGTATCATGTGAATTCATGTTAAAAGCCCTTGATTTTCGAATTAGGATTTGAAATTATGATGCCTACATGTTGTTTAGTATCATATACATAGATTATGCTCCCCAAGTGCTTGATAAATTTCTCATGAGAATAAAATGTGAAAATCATGACATACTAGCAGATGTGCAAGCTTATATCTTACAAGTGTTTGATAGAATGTCTCTATGAATAAGTTGTGAGCAAGTAAACATTGTTATGCTTTTCAAGTTTATGCTATGCTTCACTTTTCATGCTATCGAGTCCTGGAGGTATTCAATACCTGAAAATCTAGCTGCTTACCTAGAGTTACAGTAATTATAGAATAGTTTCAGTAGTGTCACATTTAGTAGTATTTAGTCAGTACAGAAATTAGTATATTCATCCAGACAATAGAACTCAGTTCAGTTCAATCATTTAACATGATCAGTAACAGTTTAGTCTATTCTAGTACAGTTTAGAAATCAGTTCAGTGTCTATTCAGTTTGGAGTAGAATCCAGCACCGAGTGAACCCAAGATTGGGGACTCACCTGCCAGTAGAGGGTCTGATCTTTAGAAGCAGTCCTTACATTCCCAAACTACATATCCAACATAGGTTAAGATATTAACCTACCAGTTGAGGGTTGATGAGGTGTTCTACCTACAAGTTGAGGGTACCACCATTCTCGTACAGAGCACCTTCCATATAAGGGTGACTCTTTAGCTTGTCTTTACCCTTGGCATGGTACTGACACCCTTCCAGCTGGGGTTATAGGTTCGACCCCAATCAATTTAGAGAGGGGCATGCCAGTTAGATGATTATCTCCCACAGCTTCAGTTTCAATCTCAGTAAAGAACTCAGTTTAGTTCTACAAAATTAGGACTATCAGACACAGTCACCCAGCTCAGTATAGAACTCAGTTTAGTTCTACAGAATTAGGACTGTCAGAAATAGTCACCCATCTATCAGTAATATAGTTATCAATAAACTCAAATATCAGTTATTCAGATATCAAAACTTAGTAGCTAGTGTGACTTTGATCTTAGACATAGTATATGTAGCTATGTGCATAGTATTGCATAATCAGTATTTCATTAATTTCAGTTATACATGTACTCTCATTCAATTATATTCATGTTACTCAACTAGTTATTATTCATGCATATGAACCTATGTATTCAGCCTTACCTCACTTAGCATATCAGTACATTCAAAGTACTGATGCATACCTTTCTTTTGCATTATGATGTCTTATATCATAGGTCATACATAGAGGCTCCTAACCGCACTTAGCAGCCCAAATTATCAGCAGTAGATTTAGTAGTGAGTCCTCATCTATCGAGGGCATGCTTTTATTTTAGTTATCAGTAGGTCAGTAATTGGATTTAGTTGAGGGCTTGTCCCATTAACTCCATATTTAGACAGTTCAGTTAGAGGCTTTTTAGACTAGAGTATTTTAAATAGATATTCAATTTTCAGTATTCATTTATTAGTATTCAGTATTTTGTTTTTAGTTGTGAACCTTATGGAGACTTCATCTTAATTTCCAAATTTATCTCGGCCTTATTATTATTATTACTGTATGATAATTTAGTGCTCACGGAAGATATCATCCATGAGATAGATTGTGGTCCTTCATGGTTATAAGCATCGAGTAGTGTCTGGGGTATAGACTTGGGGTGTTACAAACTTAGTATCATAGACTAAAGTTCAACAGAGTCCTAGGAAATCTGAAAGTCGTGTCTAGTAGAGTCTTGTGCATGGGTATGTAGCACGCCATACTTATGGATAAGAGGCTATGAGGCATTTTTAGTAAAATTTTCCCTTATTTCAGTATTCATATCTTGCGAGTAAGCATGAACTCAAGTTACAGTCTTAGTATAATCCTTTTCTTACTTCCATTTAAAGAACATGCCTCCCCAAAAAAACAATGGAAAGAGAATAGGAAACCAGCCATCCCTTCAGCCTGTTCAAGCAGATCCTCTAGACGAGCATGTCTCTCATGCAAATATCTAGGCTGCATTTACTACCTTACCCAATTCAGTGGCATCCTAGAATAAATGCCTAGCTGTCGTTCCATCTAACCTAGTGGACAATACTGCTGTAGCCAAAATTTGAGACATCACCTGAATAAACCCTCCAGCTTTTACTAGGTCTAAGTCAGAGGAGGACCCACAAGAACTTTTTGATCAAGTGCAGAAAGTCATAGATATTATGGGGATGACAGCTAGTAAGAGTGCTGAGTTGTCCACATATCAGTTGTAGGATTGTCTCACTCATGGTTTAAGAAGTAGAAGGTAGAGAGGGTCGATGATATTGGTCCCATAGAATGGGAGGAGTTTTCCACTACTTTTCTAGATAGGTTCTTCCCACTGGAGTTGAGAGAAGCTAAGGTGTTGGATTTTTGTTAATCTAAAGTAGGGAAACATAAAAGTGAAAGAGTGTTCTCTCAATTTTACTTATTTAGCTAGATACACTCCTCATGTGGTAGCTGATAGCAGATCCAAGATGAGTAAGTTTGTATCAAGTGTGTCTAACACTGAGGTCAAGAAGTGTAGGACCGTAATGCTGATTAAGAAGATGGACATATCCAGGCTCATATCTATGATCATTATATAGAGGAGGTTAATAATAGAGAGAAGGAGAGGGAGAATAAGAAATCTAGAACAGACAACTTTAACTTCGCCCAACCTAAGTCAGAAGGTGGAAATCTTTCTCAGTTCTGCCCAAAATCCTTAATTCCAGCTCCATCCTCAGCCAGTGCTCCAGTGCCAAAATTCAGATATGGCCATATAGATAGGGAACCAGGCATAAAATCTTAGGGTAGTGTTAGCAGTGCCCGAATAAACCCTCTTTGCTAGAAATATGGCAGAAACCACCAAGATGTCTTTAGGGCTGGCAGTGATATATGTTTTGGATATGGAAAGCCAGGCCATAGGGTCAGATATTGTCCTCAATTAGATTCTTAGGGTCGGTATAACCATTCTTCAGCTCAGTCCGATCACCCGAATCAGCAGGGTGCTGCTTCCAGTGCCACCAGTAGGCAGCGCCTAAATAGACTCTATGCTTTTCCATCTCGAAAGGATCAGGAAAGTTCTCCTAATATGGTCACTGGTATGTTACAAGTTTATTATTTAAATGTTTATGCTTTGCTAGATCCAGGAGCTTTGTTTTCCTTTGTAACTCCTTATATAGCTGTTAACTTTGGAGTCAATCCTGAAATCCTAGTTGTGCCTTTCTCAGTCTCTACCCTAGTGGGTAAATCTATCATATCCCACTAGGTATACAGGAATTTTCCGATTATGGTATATCAAAAGTCACGTCATCAGACTTGGTAGAATTAGAAATGACAGATTTTGATGTGATTCTCGATATAGATTGGCTTCATTTATACTATTCTTCAATTGAATATAAAAACAGAATTTTCCACTTTCAATTTCTGAATGAACTTGTCCTTGAGTGGAGAGGTATTACTTCAACACTTAGGGTCAGCTTATTTCTTACCTTAGGATGAGAAAAATGATATCTAAGGGATTTGTCTATCATCTCATTCGAGTTCAAGACTCTAGTTTAGAGACCCCTAATCTTGAATCAGTATCAGTAGCATATGAATTTCCTGATGTGTTTCCCAAAGATCTTCTTGGAGTTCCTCTCAAAAGGGAAATTGACTTCAGAATCAACCTTAATCTAGATACTCATCCTATCTCTATCCCTCCATATAGAATGGCACCTACCGAACTCAAAGAGTTAAAAGAAGAGTTAAAGGATCTCCTAGATAAGGGATTATTCAGACCCAGTGTTTCCCTATGAGGCGCACCAGTTCTATTTGTGCATAAGAAATATGGTTCTATCAGGATGTGTACAGACTATCATCAGCTAAATAAAGTCACGGTCAAGAACAGTATCCACTTCCCAGAATTGATAACTTATTTGACCAACTTTAGGGTGCCAGTTACTTTTCTAAGATAGAGCTTAGATCGGGCTATCATCATCTCAGAGTCAGAGAATATGACATTCTAACGACAGCTTTCAGAATTTGGTATGGTCACTTCAAATTCCTAGTCATGTCATTTGGTCTTACGAATGCCCCAGTAGCTTTCATGGACTTGATGAACTGGGTGTTCAAGCAGTACTTGGACATGTTCGTTATAGTCTTCATTGATGGCATTCTTGTTTACTCCCGCAGTGAACCTGATTATGTAGACCATCTCAGAATAGGGTTATAGACCCTCAGATCCCATCATCTATTCGCCAAATTCAGTAAATATGAATTTTGGCTAAGGTCAATAGCTTTTCTTGGCCATGTAGTTTCCTGTGATGGCATTAGAGTTAATCCTCAAAAGATCAAAGTAGTGAAAAACTAGACCAGACTTATCTCTCCATCAGATGTAAGGAGTTTCTTGGGTTTCCATAGCTATTACCGATGGTTTGTCGAGGGATTCTCATCTATTATATCTCCCATTTCCATATTTACTTAGAAGAAAGCCAAATTCCAGTGGTCAGATTCTTGTGAGAAGAGTTTTCAAGAGTTAAAGACTCGACTCACTATGGCCCTAGTTTTAACACTACCAGATGGTTCAGATGGGTTTTTGGTATATTGAGATGCTTCTAGAGTTAGTTTAGGGTGTGTTTTAATTCAGAGAGGTAAGGTCATAGCCTATGCCTCTAGATAGATTAATCCCCATGAAAAGAATTACCCCACTCATGATCTTGAGTTAGCAATCACGGTGTTTGCCTTAAAGATTTGGAGGCATAATTTGTATGGGGTACATGTGGATGTGTTCACAGACCATAAAAGACTACAGTATGTGTTTTCTTAGAAAGATCTGAACCTGCATCGGAGAAGGTGGTTGGAGTTATTGAAAGACTATGGCATGAGCATCCTGTACTATTTGAGAAAGGCCAATGTAGTGGCTAATGCTCTAAGTAGGATACCTATGGGTAGTGTTTCTCACGTGGAGTATAATAAGAAGTTAGTTTAGGAAGTTCATCATCTTGCCCGACTAGGTATCTACTTAGTCGATTTAGCAGAGGGAAGTGTGTGGGTGCAGAACAGTTCAAAATCATCTCTGGTTTCTAAAGTGAAGGAAAAGCAGGACAGAGATCCCAGTTTAGACTAATTGAAAGAGTCAGCCAGAGAACAAAAAGTTGAGGTTTTCTCCCAACGGACAGATGGTGTGTTATGTTTCCAAGGTCGGTTATGTGTGTCAGGTATAGATGGCTTGAGGAAATGAATTCTTGTAGAAGTGAATAGTGCACATTACTCTGTTCATCCAAGGGAAACTAACATGTACCATGACTTTTAGGAGATCTACTGGTTGAGTGGGGTGAAGAAAGACATTGCAGAGTTGGTAGCTAAGTGCTTGACATGTCATCAGGTTAAGATTAAGCACCAGAAACCTAATGGTTCCTTGCAAGAGTTCAGTATTCCCATGTGGCAGTGGGATGAAGTGAACTTGGACTTTGTGATGGGTTTGCCCCGTACTCGTCATCATCATGATTCAATATAGGTCATTGTGTACAAGTGATAACGCTCAAATTACACCTTCAATTAGTGTAAGGCGGTCGTCGTTAATATATTTACCCAACTTTGGAATCGAGGTCAAATCCACAGGGAACAATGTGAGTGGCGATTAAGCTAATTTGAAGCTATATCTATAAGTTCAATTCAAAAAAATGGTACAAAAATATAAAATTAAGATAGGGGTTTTGAAAGTATCAAGTAATGTTGTCACTTCAATATTAATGTTTGTAATCAATATAAATAGGAAACCAGAGCTATGTTCACCAAGGGTTTTAGGAATTGATAGATACTAGGTAATGCCAGAGATTCTCTAAATGATTAGAACAGAAGTATATCCTTGACGATTATACTATCTGACTTATCTTTCGACCTCACCAGACAATTTATTATCTAATTCTCTCAAACTTAGATAACTTATCTATTTCCAATAGGATGTTATCTCAGGTAGATTAATCCAGTTATGGCATTAATCATTAAACAGAAGGTTTGTAGCTTCTGAGTCCCTGTTGATAATTCATGTCCTCTAGTCTATTTCTCTGTTAGAAGCAAATAAAACCTAAGGCATAACCTAATGTTTCCAACCACTAGATTTCAGTTGAAACCATAGAATTTCAAGATGTTCTACTACTCCTTGAATTCGTTAAACACCTAGCATCATATCAAACCCTAATCCTTGGATCCCATAACCCCGGCTAATGAAATTAGCCACTTATGATTTGATGAAAGAAATAACAAGTTGAATTCATGATGATAAGGATAAATTACGATTAGATGGAAAACAACAAGTAGTTTCTTCGATTGAATCACAAGGTAGAAACCCAAAAGTAGTTGATAAGAAAGAAACTAAAAATAATTGGAAAAAGAGAACAATGTACGTGTTTCTCCCTTCAAAATTCTTGTTTTGAATAATGAAAACTTCCCTCTTTTAAAAACACTAAAAAGTGTTATTTATACCAAATCCTAATTAAGGAAATAAAATAACAAAATCAAAGCTGGGCTCGGATTTAGGTGACGCCATATTGGTATTGGTCGTCAGGCTTCTGACGGTGTCTCGGATATGTCATCAGAAGTCATGCCATCTTGACCTGTTCTGCCTCACTCTGATGATGTCCTATGATGGCTTACCATACTTGTGACGGCGTGTAGCAAATGTCATCATACCTGCAACTTATTTCACCATGTTTTGTCTCACTCTGATGGCATATTCTGACGGCTTACCAAACTTGTGACGACATATTGAGAATGTCGTCACTCTCATCCAGCAACTCTTCTCTAGTGTTCTTCCTAACGCCTTTTTTTGGTAGCTTACCACATCTCTGATGGCTTGTAAGAAATGCCGCCAGACTCATATTAGCTTATTTGTACCAGATTTTAATTATTTTGTTCATCTTTCCCATGTTTTCCTCCCATCCTTGCTACAACTGCAATATCACAAGAAAACGATCAAAAACAGCCAAAAATTGCTTAAGACTTCGCAATTATTTAGAGTTAAAAGGCTCAAATGTGTTAGCATCTGCTCACACATCAACACCCTCAACTTAAAATAATTGTTTGTCCTCAAGAAACTATATAACACCATAATATAATGCTTAACCAAGAGACACATAAGATACCTATCACAGTTGATTATCAAGTTTAGCTCAAAACTCATGACATTCTCCATGTTTAATCTAATTTTGCATATCCTTGAAGATTAACAATGTGACCCAAAGGAATCAAGATATGGTATCAATTCAGCAACAATAACCATTCAGGTACCAATATTACACTATCCAAACAAGTTAACAGCTAGCAATGCAACCGATGTGCCCTTACAACAAAGAAGTCCCTCCTCACTCATATATGAACTCAAGTATGTCAATGTGGGGACGGTCAAGAGACACTCACTCTCAGAAAGAAATTCCAATCAATGCATGTCAAATACCATATGTTTGCCCTTATTTTCATTACCAAGGTTCCAGACAGGTAAGTTAGGATCACTATAGGTCTTTTCTTCGGCTTGTAATGTAGGCTAAGGGCTGGTATGATATTCAATGGCATTTAGAGTGACTAAGCCTCCTTGGAACTACCTTAACTTTTGGGGTTCACTTATTAACCTTTTTCTTCTTTTTCTCCTTTTCTTGATCACACATTATTCAGGATGGATGTGGCTTTTCTTTTTTATTCTTTTTCTTTTCTTATTCTTCTTCCACACCACCCAGCTTTTTATTCTTTTTCACTTATTCTTTTCCTTTTATTCTACCTTTCTTCATACTCAGTTTTTATCATGTACCCCTATGATAGTCACCCTTAACTTAGGTTATTTACCTAAGTCTAGGTGCACAGTGTCCAAGGAGGACCAGGGTCAAAACAGTTTCATTATGATCTAAATGGGAAGGTGATAGGTGTCATAGAAAGAAATGGTCAATTCAGGCTTAAAATAGGGATCAAGAGATATCATGCATACAAAGAAGGTCATTTAGAAGAAAAGTGACTTAAATTAAAATAGCCTATGATCCTTTCCTAACCCCTATCCTTCAACCAAGGTAAGACTAACCGGGCAAGCTCTAGATTCAGCACGCATAGGGAATTGAGTAAGACCGCACACGCACATGGAATAATAGTATATCACAAGCTACTACCCATTCGGTTTATGCAATTGTTAGTAGTGATTATCATGTCCCTAGTACTAATGCCATAAAAAGATTCACAGTAGCCACATATAAATGCATATCACAAATTTATAAAATAGACCAATGGAGAGGTGTTTATCAGTCTTAAAAGTCAACAAAAATATGTTAACTGCTCTAGATACTTATTTTTCTCCAATTAACCACAACACATCACAAAACAAACAAAATACATCTAAACATACTGCCTCTACTAGGAACAAGACTTCGGGGAAAAGAGGCACGGCAACAAAAACCCTAGGAGGACATCAACACCCATAAGTATCCCTACCCTCAACTTAATGTCATGCATTATTCCCAATACGTCAAATCAAAACAAGAGAGTTAGAAACATACCTGTGGCACCATGGGTGCAAAGATCTGATGTCAATCATATAATACAAATACATACAACAAATTACCTTGGGTTGCCTCCCAAGAAGCGCCTAGTTTAACATTGCGGCATGACCCAACTCAGTTTTTTCCTCCACCTTAAGGATATGCATTTTAACCCTAACTTAGAGTCCATCTTCTAGCCTCTCTCATAGGGAGTTGGTATAAAGATTAAGAAGCCGAGTAATGAATGATGTATGGTAAACAACTCGACCTTAAAGTGAGGTGTGTTTTTATGTTGTTTATCAAGTGTAAAATAAAGAATATAGGATTCTTGTTCCTCATCTTCACAGTCTTCCACTATTTTAGATAATTCCACAGACAAGATATCATCTAAACATAATGTGGAAAAATGCTTCTAGTGTGGCCCTACAAATCCTACTTCAAAATTTACACTATGCTTTACACATACACTTTTATTCATCTTCTCAATATTTTTACTTTGAATTAGGATAGAGTTTTTATAAGAGATTGACTTGGCTTCTTATTTTGCCTCTAGCACCATTCCCTCAATCTTGGCATCATCCCTCATGGTTGGGTCAGTTAGTTGGGAAATCTCCAAGGGTTAATCAACATCAAGCTCATCATCAGTATAGAAATCTTGCTCTTCATCGTCACACTCTTCTATTATTTTAAATGATTCCAAAGACAAGATATCATCTAAACATAATGTAAAAAAGTGTTTTGGATGATTTACCTTAATATGCATCTCTTCTGTCCTTTATCTTCCCTCATTAAATGCCCTAATGTCTTGACGTATGTCACATATGGTATCATTCATTGTGTCTATACGATTCAACATTAGTTAAAGCATAGCTTCAATGTCACTCTTTTCAATGCTTCGTTCTTCCTTTTCTTGACCATAGGACCTGTCATACTCATAAGAAGAACTAGAACCTGGGTTAGCGCAATAGGGGGAAGGGGAATTTGAGAAATTACTCCAATGTCCATCTTGACCACCACATAAAGAACAACTATACTCCTGGTAGGATGGAGATGGTGCACACATATCTCTTCAAGGAGCATATCTACAGTCATGCCAAAAGTAGCGTCTATCACAATATGGACATGTATCATCCAGATAAGATTTCCAACCATCAAACTAACATTCATTCCATGATACCATAGTAAGAAATAAACAAAAATAAAGAAAATCTACCTAACACAAAATCAAAGGAAATCACAACAAATATTTACAAGTTTGAATTCAAGCAAGTAAGCTAAAATTCCAAACTAACTCAATACGCCAAATTGTTCCGCGGTAACGGCGCCATTTTTGATAACGCTCAACTTATACCTCAAATTAGTGTAAAGCAGTTGTCGTCAATATATTTACCCAACTTTGGAGTCAGGGTCAAATCTACAGGGAATAATGTGAGTGGCGATTAAGCTAATTTAAAGCTATAGCTACAAGTTCAATTCAAACAAATGGTATGAAAATATAAAATTAAGATGGGGGTTTTGAAAGTATCAAGTAATGTTGTCACTTCAATATTAATGTTTGTAATCAATATAAATGGGAAACCAGAGCTATATTCACCAAGGGTTTTGGGAATTGACAGATACTAGGTAATGCCAGAGATTCTCGAAATGATTAGAACAGTAGAATATCCCTGACGATTATACTATCTGACTATCTCTCTAACTCACCAGACAATTTATTATCTAATTCTCTTGAACTTAGATAACTTATCTATTTCTAATAGGATGTTATCTCAGGTAGATTAATCCAGTTACGGCATTAATCATTAAACAGAAGGTTGGTAGCTTCCGAATCCCTATTGATAATTCACGTCCTCTAGTCTATTTCTCCATTAGAAGAAAATAAAACCTAAGGCATAACCTAATGTTTGCAACCACTATATTTCAGTTGAAACCATAGAATTTCAAGATGTTTTACTACTCCTTGAATCCATTAAACATCTAGCATCATATCAAACTCTAATCCTTGGATCCCATAACCCCAGCTAATGGAATTAGCTGCTTATGATTTGATGAACGAAATAACAAGTTGAATTCATAATGATAAGGATAACTTATGATTAGATGGAAAACAAAAAGTAGTTTCTTCAATTGAATCACAAGGTAGAAACCAAAAAATAGTTGATAACAAAGAAACTAAAAATAATTGGAAAAAAAGAACAATGTACGTGTTTCTCCCTCCAAAATTCTTGTTCTAAATAATGAAAACTTCCCTCTTTTAAAAACCCTAAAAACTGCTATTTATATTAAAGACTAATTAAGAAAATAAAATAACAAAATCACAACTGAGCTCGGATTTAGGTGACGCCATATTGGTGTTGGTCATCAGGTTTCTGATGGTGTCTTAGATATGTTTTCAGAAGTCATGCCATCTTGACCTGTTATTCCTCACTCTAACGATGTCCTATGATGGCTTACCACACTTGTGACGGCGTGTAGCAAATATCGTCAGACCTTCACCTTATTTCACTATGCTCTGCCTCACTCTGATGGCATATTCTGACGGCCTACCACACTTGTGACGATATATTGAGAATGTTGTCACTCTTATCCAGCAACTCTTCTCCACTATTCTTCATGATGCTTTTTTCTGGCAGCTTACCATATCTCTGACAGCTTGCAAGAAATGCCGTCAGACTCATATCAGCTCACTTGTACCAGATTTTACTTATTTTGTTCATTTTTCCTGTGTTTTCCTCCCATCCTTACTCTAACTGCAATATCACAAGAAAATAATCAAAAATAACCAAAAGTTTCTTGAGACTTTGCAATTATTTAGAGTTAAAAGCCTCAAATGTGTTAGCATCTGCTCACACATCAATAGAATGACCAAATAAGCTCATTCCCTACCAGTTCATACCTCTAATTTAGCCAAGGATTATGCCAAGATCTATGTTAGAGTGTTAGTCAAATTGCATGAAGTTTTAATATCTATCATCTCAGATATAGGTACATAGTTCACCTCTTATTTTTGGAAGCCTTCCGAAAGGGTCTAGGTACCCATGTTCACCTCAGTACAGCTTTCCACCCTCTGGCAGATTGTCAAGCAGAGAGGACCATTCAAACTTTTGGAACATATGTTAAGGCCATGTTCCATTGACTGTAAGGATAATTGGGATGACCACTTGCCCTTGATTGAGTTCGCATATGACAATAGTTACCATTCTAGTATTCAGATGGCTACATTCGAGGCACTCTATGGGAGGAGATGTAGATCTCTTATTAGTTGGTTTGAAGTTGATGAGGCCATAGTGGTAGGACCTAACTTCTTATATTATACCTTAAAAAATGTTTACTTGATCAAGGAAAGGCTAAAGATAGCTCAAAGCTGACAGAAATCGTATGCATATGTACGAAAAAAGGATCTCGAGTATGAGATTAGCAACTATGTGTAATTGAAAATCTCTCATATGAAGAGAGTGAAGAGGTTTCGCAAGAAAAGGAAGCTCAGTCCCCGATATGTCATTCCTTACTGAATTCTCAGCCGTTTTGAAAAGGTAGCTTACGAGCTTAACTTTTCTTCAAATTTAGCTTAAGTCCATCCAGTGTTTCATGTCTCCTTGCAAAATAAATGCATAGGTAACCCAGTATTTGTAGTCCCTATAGAGAGCGTAGATGTTCAAAAGGGTCTCTCTTATAAAGACGTTCCAATCGAAATCTTGATTATCAGATTTGCAAACTGAGGAACAAAGAAGTTCTGCTAGTCAAAGTTCTTCGGCGGAATCAGTCCACTATGGGAGCTACTTTGGAAGCTGAAGCAGATATACGGACTAAGTACCCTCACCTCTTATCCATAAACTCAGACTCACCTCAAGGTACCTGTTTTCTTTGAATTTACTCAGTTCCATGCTCAGATTACCTTTACAACTCTGTATCGGTTCAGCTGCATAGCATTCTCATATCATGCATACCTTTATGAAACAGCTCAGTCATATGTTATATTTTCAGAACCCAGAAATGCTTCAGTTATGCGTGTTAGTATGATAACTCAGTATATCAGTATTTTCAGTCATGAAATCATACTTTAGTTGTGCGTGTTCAGTATGTATAAATTCAGTATTCTCATGTTAGTCAGTCTCATTCGATGATGAATGTTCCCAAGAGGGAGATATTGTAAGACCCCGCAAAATTATAAGGTTTACTCAGTCCGTTAAAGCTTAAAAAAAGGTCCCAAACTTAGAAAAATTTCAGCTAATTATTTATACTTAGGAGTATTTTAGCTTTGGTAAGTTGGCAATCCTATTTCATGACCTTAAAGTATCAATTGTTAGGTTTATTCATGATTAGGAATGCCAGTAGGTCACTTTGGGTGAGTTTCAGATTTTTTGAACATCGTTTGAGGCACGTTTGGAAATCCAAAACAATTGATTGATGCGATCTCGACATGCCGCATCGCCTATCACATTGATAAATATGTTCCTCAACTCCCAGTGTCAAATTCTAGTGAGTTAACATGAACTCAACGTGTTGTGTCACCCATCACATCGACAGTTAATTTTTTCCCTAGCTTTCAGTGCAATTCCAATGAACCAATGTGAACTCGACGCATCGATTTGGTCATCGTGTTGATGCCATCTATGTAATGTGTCAGTCTGTGCATCACTGGACATATTTTTAGTCATTAAACAGCCATATCTAGAGGGTTGTTTGGGTCATTATCCCACTCGTTTTCAATCTCAACACATAAAATCAAACGACCCTAGAGGCTAAATTGCTCACTTTCTTCCAAATTCTCTCAAAGATACTCAAGAACATACCCTAGGGCTTTAAATTTCAAGATCAAATCTTCAAGAACAACCTACCAGTCTTCACGAATTCAAGAATCCAGGTATGTGAAGTGTTCATCTAAGGGTTTCCTTCCACCCTTGGAGTTCAAGAAACTCTTTTAAACTATAAGTTAATTGATTTCATGAATTCTATGTGGGATTTAAGTTTATTCATGATTATGATATTAATTTTGTTCTAATCCATGGTTTATTCCAAGTTTCATGTGAAATTATTTATCATGCGTGTAGTATCATGCGAATTCATGTTATAATCCCTTGATTTTTGAATTGGGATTTGAAATTATGATGCTTACATGTTGTTTAGTATAATGTCATTGGATTATGTTCCCCAAGTACTTGATAAATTTCTCATGTTAATGAAATGTGAAAATCATTACATACTACATATGTGTAAGCTTATATCTTACAAGTGTTTGATAGAATGCCTTTATGAACGAGTCGTGAGCAAGTGAATATTGTTATGCTTTTCAAGTTTGTGCTATTTTTTCTTTTCATGCTATTGAGTCCTAGGGGAATTCAATACCTAAAAATCTAGTTGCTTACCTAGAGTTATAATAGTCACAGAATAGTCTCAGTAGTGTCACAATCAGTAGTATTCAGTTAGTACAGAAGTTAGTATATTCAGCCAGACAACAAAACTCAGTAAACTCAGTTCAGTTTAGTCAGTTAACACGATCAGTAACTGTTTAGTCTAGCCTAATACAGTTTAGAAATCAGTTCAGTGTATATTAAGTTGAGAGTAAGATTCAGCGCCAAGTAAACCTAAGGATAGGGACTCACTTGCCAGTAGAGGGTATGATCCTTAGAAGCAGTCCTTGCATTCCTGAACTACGTGGTCAGTGTAAGTTGAGACATTAACCTTCAAATTGAGGGTTGATGAGGTATTCTACCTGCCAGTTGAGGGTACCACCATTTTCATAAAGAGCACCTACCAGATAACGGTGACTCTTCAGCTTATATTTACCCTTGACACAATACTGACACCCTTCAGACTGGGATTACAGGTTAGACCCTAATTAGTTCGGAGAGGGGCATGTCAATTTGATGATTATCTCCCACAATTTTAGTTTTAGTCTCAGTAAAGAACTTAGTTTTGTTCTACAGAAACAGTACTATTATACACAGTAAACCAACTTAGAATAGAACTCAGTTCAGTTTTACAAAATCAGAACTGTCAAAAATAGTCACCCAGCTATCAGTAATATAGTTATCAGTAAACTCAGATATTAGTTATTCAGTATCAGAATTTTGTATCAAGTGTGACTATTATTTTTGACATAGAATATGTGGATATGTGCACAGTATTGCATAATCTGTGTTTCACCAGTTTTAGTTATACATGTACTCTCATTCAGTTATATTTATGTTACTCAGCCAATTATTATTCATGCATATGAACCCATGCATTCATCCTTACCTCACTTAGCATACTAGCACATTCAAAGTACTGACGCATACTTTTCTTTTATGCTATGATGTGTTATATCATAGGTTCAGATGCACGGGCTCTAGACTGCCCTTAGCAGTTGGGATTATCAGGATCATATTTAGTAGTAAGTCCTTATTTATCGAGGGCATGCTTTTATTTTAGTTATCAATTTATCGGTAGTTTATTAGTTAGAGTTAGTTGGAGACTTGTCCCATCAACTCCACATTCAGATAGTTCAGTTAGAGGCTTTTTAGACAAGATTATTTTAAACAGATATTCAATTTTCAGTATTCATTTATCAGTATTTAGTATTTGGTTTTTAGTTGTGAACCTTATGGCGACTTAAGCTTAATTTTTGTATTTATCTTAGTATTATTATTATTATTATTGTATGATAATTCAGTGTTTATAGCAGATAGCAGTCATGGGTTAGCTTGTGGTCCTTTGAGGTCATAAGCAATGTGTAGTATCCAGGATGCATACTTCGGGTGTAACAAACTTGGTCTAGTAGAGTCTTATGCATGGGTGTATAGCACGCCACACTTATGGACAAGAGGCTTTGAGGAATTTTTAGGAAAAGTTTCCCTTCTTTCAGTATTTATATCGTACGAGTGAGTGTGAGCTCAAGTTATATTCATAGTCTAATCCTTTTCTTACTTCTGTTTAAAGAACAACAGAAGGAGAACAAGAAATCAGGCAGATCCTCCGGACGAGCATGTCTCCTATGTAGAATTCATGGTTGTATTTACTACCCAAGCCAATTTAGTAGTAGCCCAAAATAAAGACCCAGCTACCATTCCGGCCAACCCAGTGGCCAATACTGCTGCATCTAGAAATTGAGACTTCACCCGAATGAACCCTCCCGTATTTTCTGGGTTTGAGTCGGAGGAGGACCCATAAGAATTTCTTGATTATGAGCAAAAAGTAATAGATATTATGGGGGTGACAACTAGTGAGAGTGTTAAGTTGGCTGCATATCATTTGCAAGATGTGGCTCACTCATGATTTAAGCAGTGAAAGGCAGAGAGGGCCAATGATGTAGGGCCCGTAGAATGGAAGGATTTTGCCACTGTTTTTATGAATAGGCTCTTTCCACTAGTGTTGAGGGAAGCAAAGGTGTTGGATTTTATTAATCTAAAGTAAGGCAACATGGTAGTGAAAGATTTTTTTCCTAAGTTTACTCAATTATCTAGATACGTTTCTCGTGTGGTTATCGATAGCAGATCTAAGATGAGTAAGTTTGTGTCGGGTGTGTCTAACAATATGGTCAAGGAGTGTAGGACCATAATGCTGATTAAGAAGATGGACATATCTCGACTCATAGTCCATGCTCAACAGATAGAGAAGGCAAAGAATAGGGAGAAGGAGAGGGAGAACAAGAGAGCTAGAATAAGTAGCTTTAAATTTGCCCAACCTAAGTCAGAAGGTGGAAATCATTCGTAGTTCCACCCAAAATCCTCAGTTCCAGCTCTGTCCTCAGCCAGTGTTCTAGTATCGAAATTTAGAGATGGAAATAAAGATAGGGCACCAGGCCCTAAACCTCAAGGTAGTGTTAGCAGTGCCCAAACAAACCCTCTTTGCTAGAAATCTGGTAAAAACCACCAAGGTTTCTGTAGGGCTGGAAGTGACGTACGTTTTGGATGTGGAAAGCCAGGCTCCAGGGTCAAAGATTTTCCTCAGTCAGGTTCTTAGGGTCAGTACAATCGTCCTTCAGCTTAGTCTATTCACCCGAATCAGTAGAGTGCCGCTTTCAGTGCCACCAGTGGGCAGCGCCCAAATAGACTCTATTCCCGACAGGATTAGGAAAGTTTTCTTGATATGGTCACTAGTATATTTCAATTTTATCATGTACATGTTTATGCTTTGCTAGATCTAGGATCTTTCTTGTCTTTTGTAACTCCTTATATAGATGTTAATTAGTTACAAGATGCCAAGTTTTTTTCCAAGATAGATCTTTTGTTTGGGTACCATCAGCTTAATATTAGAGAGGTGGATATCCCTACGATATCTTTTCATACTCGGTATGGGTATTTGAGTTCTTAGTAAAGTCACTTGGGTTGACAAATACTCCAACAGCATTTATGGATTTGATGCACAAGGTGTTCTGGCAGTATTTGGATTTGTTTGTCATTATGTTTATTAATGACATCCTAGTGTATTCATGAAGAGAGGTAGATTATGGTAGTTACCTCTATATGGTGTTGTAGACCTTAAAGGACCAACGGTTGTTTGCCAAGTTCTCTAAGTGTGAGTTTTGATTGAATATCATGACTTTCTAGGGTCTTATTATTTCTAGTAAGGGAATAATGGTTAATCCTCAAAAGTTTATTATGGTGAAAGGGTAGCCTAGGCCCATGACTTCATTCGATATTTGGAGCTTCTTGGGTGTAGCCAGGTATTAAAGGCGATTTATGAAAAGCTTTCATCGATAGTCGCACCTTTGACTAAGTTAACTCAGAAAAAGATTAAGTTTTCTTGGTCAGATGCTTGTGAGGGGAGTTTTCAGAATTTGAAGGATAGATTGACTTTGGCTACAATTTTGACTTTGCTGGAAGGCAATGATGGGTTTGTGCTTTATTGTGATGCATCTAGGGTAGGGCTTGGTTGTGTTTTAATGCAGCATAGGAAGGTAATTACCTATGCTTCCAAGTAGTTTAAGGCATATGAGAGGGATTATCGTACCCATGATTTAGAGCTATTAGCAGTTGTGTTTACTTTAAAAATATGGCAGTATTATTTGTATGGTGTTTACGTGGATATCTTTTTGGATTGTAATAGTCTTCACTATGTGTTCACACTGAAGGAGCTTAATCTCAGGTAAAAAAGATGGTTTGATCTTCTCAAAAATTATGATATGAGTCTTCACTATCACCTAGGTAAGGATAAAGTGGCTGTTGATGCTCTTAGCAGGTTGTCTATGGGAAGTTTGGCTCATAGGGAGAAAGAAAAATGGGAATTGGTGAAGGATATTCACCGTTTGGCTAATCTTGGAGTTCGACTCTTAGATTCCAAAGATGGTGGTATGATGGTGTAAGAAGTGGTTTGATCATCAGTTGGTGCAGAGATTAAGGAGAAGCAAGCGTTGGATCCGGTCTTAATGAAAATCAATAGTAATGTTAGTGGACAAAATATGGCAGTATTTGAGATTAACGGTGATGGTACTTTGCAGTACCAAGGGAGGGTGTACGTTTTAAATATCGATGGGTTGCGACAAAGGGTTTTGGTTGAGGTGCATGAGTTGCGCTATGTCGTCCATCCTGGTTTGACAAAGATATATTATGATCTTAAGGAGTTAAATTAGTCAAATGGTATAAAAATAGATATGGTTGATTTCATAGACAAGTGTATGGCGTGTCAACAGGTTAAGGTTGAGCACATGAGGCCAGGTGGGTTGCATCAAGAAATAGAGTTTCCTGAATTGAAGTGAGAGATGATCAATATGGATTTTGTTACTGTTCTTCCTCGCTTTTGGAACTAATTAGATTTGATTTAGGTCATTGTAGATGGATGACTAATCATCTCACTTTTTGCGAGTGAGGACTACCTTTTCGGCAGAAGAGTATACGAAGTTGTATCATCAACAGGTTGTAAAGCTATATGGGGTGCCTATTTCAATTATTTCTAATCATGGTACGCAATTTACATCTTATTTTTGGAGGTCTTTCCAAAAAGGATTGGGGACTAAGGTTAGTCTGAGTATGGCTTTCCATCTACAGTTGGATGGGAAAGCGGAGAGAATGATTCAAACATTGAAGGTTATGCTTCGGGCATGTGTGATTGATTATGGTAGCAGTTGGGTTGAGCATCTACCTTTGGTAGATTTTACTTACCACAATAGCTATCATTCTAGAATTGGTATGGCTTCTTTTAAGGCATTGTATGGTAGGAGGTGTAGATCTCGTATTGGATGGTTTGATCTTGGTGAGGCGGATATGTTTGGTTCCTATTTGGTCTATCAAGCTATGAAGAAGATAAAGGTGATTCGGGATAGGCTTAAAGCTGCTCGGAGTCACCAAAAGTCATATGCGGATGTTAGGCATAGAGATTTGGAGTTTGAGGTATGAGACAGGGTGTTTCTAAAAGTGTCTCCCATGAAGGGAATACTATGGTTTGGCAACATGGGAAATCTTAGTCCTCAGTTTATTGGTCCTTATGTGATTTTGGAGAGAGTAAGTAATGTGGATTATGAGTTGTAGTTGCCATCTAGTTTAGGTTTAGTTCATCCGGTCTTTAATTTTTCTATGTTGAGGAAGTGCATTGGTGATCTTTCTTTAGTTGTTACTTAGAAAGGGTTGGATATCTCAAATTTTCTGTCTTATGAAGAGGTCTCACTTGAGATATTAGATAGGCAACTTCGTCGGTTGCGGACCAAGGATGTGGCTTTGGATAAGGTTTTGTGATGGAACCATAAGGTGAAAGAAGCTACATGGGAAGCAGAAGAGGACATGAAGTCCAAGTATTTGTTCTTGTTTTCTGCTCCTGGTATTCATGCGGAAGGTATGTGTTCTTGAAAACATCTTTATTTTCTAAGTTTGTTAAAGAAAAGATTAACATTTTTGCCTCTTTATTTTCAAACTTTGTTAAAGGGATGTTTGATAATGCAAATGACTCTGTGTGCGGTTACCCCTACCTTATCTATCATTCGGGGATGAATGTTCCTAGTAGGGGAGAATTTTGCATCTTGGGTTTTGGCCTTAGAAATCGTCCTTGAAATCTAGTTCTACGGACCCAATACAACTTCAGGGTACGAACTGTATGCTAGGGTACAAGTGTATGGTTTTATCGTAAGCTGACCAGTGTTAGTTGGTGGGATATTTCTGATCACTGGAATAGTCACGACTTAAGGGTACGAGTCGTAAAGATTGATACGATTAATATCAGTAACTCGTATGGTGGCCAGTGTTTGATCCTCCTATTATTTTATTCTGTCAGGGATACGAATCATGGGTACGGATCGTATGTTGAGATAACAACTTGGTTGGATGAGTCATATGCTTGACAGTGTCTGATCCAAAGGTCAAGTCGTGGGTACCACTAGTGAAAACCAATCATAAAGAATGGTACGACTCGTAAGAGGGTCAGTCATATCCCAGTGTTGGGTTTTTAAGGGACTTAAGTGGGGGTATTCTGGACATTTCTCTACTTAACCTAATTATGACCCATGACTTCTAATACACTTAGGAGGTTATTTACCCTATTATTCTATTCATTAACACTTAGAAAACTATTCCAAAATCCATTATAATTCTCTCAAGAGCTTTGGGGAAAGAGAGCTAGGGTTTCAACTTGGGGATTGCTTTGGGGCTTGGTTTGGTGATTTTCTTCCATCATCTTTCTTGGTTTAAGGTATGTGTCTCTTCCCTACTTACTATTTCTATAAAATCATGGATTTTATGGATGTTTTTCGTGGTTTCAATATTGCATAGTTTATGGTTTTGAACTATTAATTGGGGGATTTGTTTAAAATGGCTTGGTTATGGTTTCCTATGGTTTAATTATGCTTTTATATACATTAATGGTGGTTTTGGGCAATTGTTTTGCATGGTAATGGTTTAATGGTCTTTGGAATTGGTTTTGGTTATATTATGCCCCCAAGGTATTTGATAAAATGCTTATAAAGATATGTTCATTGCATTGACTTCTTTAAATGGAAATCTTGCTTGTTTTTAGCTTATATATGAAACTATAAATGCTTTACAAAGGTTAAAGGCTAATTGGTTATACTTTTGAAGAACATGGTAGTATCCCAAGAGGTTAATATAGTAAACGAAAAGGGCACTTAAGAGTCCCCTTAACCTAAATGGTTTGGCTATAGATAAATTTTCCAAGTATGGTTGGTATGAAGATTCCACTAATAATTGGCCTTGGTAATAAATGGTAATTGGATTGTTTGGACATGGTATTAATTTGGGCATTAATGGCGGGATGTGTAACTAAGCCATGAAAGGTGGAGGTTCCTGGGGAACCAAAACTGGATGCTCATATTTGCCGATATGAGGGGTCTTCGATGACCACGTGCGAGTGTCACATTTTATATTGGAGGGATGTACTAGTCATCCCATGGGATATTTCCTGGTCGTGCGGCTACATGCACCGGGACTCTTTCAGCAGGGGGAGTTAAACCTATACGGGCCATGGATATGATTAAACGTCAAGTTTACATAGCCCAGGTAAAAGGTTTTAAGTGCATGCTAAATGCAGATTCCCTTTCCCTGCACTTATATATATACGTATGGCTTTATACATCAAGAATGGTTTTACTTGGTTGTTTAAATGGAATTATTTATCTTTATCCTAAGATACATGATAGCAGTCACTCTCTAACGCGTCTACTGGCGGTTGTATACCCATGTAATGCAGGAACAGGCTATTTGACTCCTCCTACAAAGTTATTGACTCGCGGACAACATTTTTATTAAAGTGATAAGCTTCCATCTTTTCGGAAGGCTCCATTTCATGATATGGACATTCTTAGACATTTTTCTTTAGATTTGGATATTGGTTTTGTCCATGGTTGGGGGCATGTCCCAACTGGATATTTATATTCTCTTGGATAGAGGCTTTGTGATACTTCTAGGGGTTGGTATGGGCGGGATCGGTATTGGTTTCGTCCTTGGCATTAGAATAAGCTGGGAGGCTGGAATCATTGGACATGATTTCTCATTGTTCCATCGTATTACATTTTGGGTTTGATTATCATAATATGTTTTGATATTCTCTTTGGTTTGGTATGGCATGGATGGTTTATTTGGTGCAGGTAGACTCGGATGGGTCGGTCACGGTTGTGGCCCTATCCCAGAGTCTTCATAAGAGCATTTAGTAATCTTGTTATATGCTAAAAATTCAGCTCATCTAAGGCTATGGAAGGTGGTTGGGTTAGGTAAAGGGGATGGTCCACGGTCCTGGTGGACTTAGGATACCCATTGCATCTAGGCCCTAGTTCGGGTCATGACATTTGTGGACTACCAATCGATCATTAACCTAAAGCTCTGATACCAACTTGACACGAACCGAACTAGGGCCTTGTCGTAATGGGCATCCCAAGTCCAACCAGGACCGGTGACCGCCCCCGTTATCCAACTCAACCTCCAAATGCATATAACCTGAGTCAGATGAATTCTGAATGTATAACACGATAGTGTTGAATATAATTCCAGACTCTGGGATAGGTCTATAACCTTGACCCACCCAAACAATTCCAACCATCCAATACCAACCAACAATCATAACCAAACCAATATAAAAACCAAGTTTTTATCCAAAAAATAACATGAAAGGATAGAAACTCATAAATTCAGTCAAATGGTATCAACCTCAATACCAATGCCAATACTACGGGTAACACTAGTACCAACACCGCCTATTCCAACCCATAATAGTTCAACAAAGGCTCTAACCTAAAGAAAAATAATATTCGGTTGGGACATATTCCCAACCATAGCCAAAACCAATTCTATAAACTAACCAAAGTATGTAAAGACATCCATAATATGAAATACATCCTTTCGGAATATGAAAGCTTACCACTTAAATCCAATAGCTGATCCCGAATCTGGTCACTAAGTAGAAAGAGTAGAATGGTCGATTTCTGCATCACGTGGGGATATAGCCATCCGAAGACGGGTTAGTAGGTTAACACTAGCAAGTACTAAGGATAAGGATAAAATAATGCCAACATTTAAAACCAGTAATCCAACCATATGCATTTATAACCATACATATATATCTATATATACATACATACATATATATATATAACCATGCTGTGAAGAGGGAACTAGGTTTAGCATGCATTTAAAGCCATTAAGCTAGGAATATGTTGCTTCAACGTCATAATCCACCCACAGGCTATATAGGTTCAGTGTTACGCCTTAGACAGGCCCCGATGCATGTAATCACATGAACCGGAGATACCATAGGAGTAGGGGATTCCCGTGTACCCTTCGCTTTCCATGATACATATATGTAAGTTTTACTTAAGGAAGTCCCATGTACCCCATATCATTATCATGACCAATCCACATGTCGGAAAACATGATTTTTCAGTGTCCATCCATTGGACTCACACTTCCACGGTTAGCTATCACACACAACTATTATTGCCCAATTAAACCGTTACAACACAACCAAGACCACTATTCCATTTATTATCAACCAAAGCTATTGTAAGTGGTATCGTTATACCAACTATAGCTTGCAAGAAATGTGCTTAGACAACCTTTTATGAATAAAGGATTCCCATGCACCCATAGATTACATTATTAAGTTGACTTGGGGGAGTCCATTGTACCCCACAAGTGTACCATTATTAAGTCTGCTTGGAGGATTCCCTTGTACCCCACAGGGATGTTTACTTAACCATAACCATGACCACCAAACCTTAAATTTTAACTATCCCAAACCAATTAAACCATTTATGCCATTTAGGGTTCCATTAACAAGTTATATCATGCAATAGTTCCATTCAAAGTCCAACAATATAGTAAAAGTATTCTGATAGGCATTTTATAAAACATGATGGGGCATAGTGGTTCCAAAATGAATTACCAATTAACCATTCTCATACAACCAATTGTTAAAACCACAATTAAAGCATGTAAATCCATAATTAAAACATAGGAAAACCATAACCAAGCATTTACAACCAAAACCCCAAACACATGATTGAAAACCCAAAACCATACAACAATTATGCCATGAAAACAATTCATAAAATATGTGTTTAGTTGGAACTAAAAATGAGGGATGAGCAACTTTCCTTAGATTACAAGGATGATGGAGAGTAATCACCCATACAAGCCCCAAATTGATCCTCTAGATGAAACCCTAGCCTTTATTTACCTAGGATTCGTAAAGAGAATTTGAGAGAGTTTCTAAGTGTTTTGGATTAAAATATTAGGGTATATGATGTCCCAAAAAATTTATCACTCGTGTGGTATTAAGAGGTTAAGTGGGGAAATGTCTAGATTACCCTTACTTAAACTGCATAAGAAATCCCACAGGAGGGTACGACCACCGCTTACCAGTCATACTCTACTATACGAGTGGTACCTACCACTCGTACCCTAGGCCTCCCCTTGGACCCTAACAATGTCCAACATACGATCATCCCAGCCAAGTCGTATCCAATCATATGACCTATACCCTTGACTCGTACCTACCACAGAATGGAGATCAAAGAGGATTTGAACACTTTTCACTATATGAGTCAATGGTACGAGTCATACCATATCTTACGACTCATGGTGAGCCACTCGTATTCAGATCCAAGTTAAGTCACCAAGTTTTAGATTAAGTGGTGGAAAAAATAAACCATACAAGCCGTCACCCACCATACAACTCATACCCACCCAAGTCGTACCCATACTTAAAACTAATCCAACCCACCAATTAACATCGGTTAGCATACGACCAGGACCATACCAATCGTACCTAAGCATATGACTAGTACCCCCTAGTCGAATTCTGTCCAAAAACCAGAAATCCAGGAAATTTCTAAGGTTCCAAAACCCAGGATATTTCACAAAACCACTTCAAAAGTCACAAGTTTAGGAAAATCACAATTCCCTAGTTCATTCACCTTACCCATGCACCCATAAGTTCAAAACCTTAATTAAATCATGAAAATCATATATAAACCATGAGAAACATTGTTCAATTCATAAATATTTAAAAACCCTCATCCCTGTTTTTAAAACCAACATGAATATCTCATGAACAATACATCAAATGCATGCCTTTAATAAATTAACAATGAGGGAAGATTAATATGCCTTAAACACCAAGAAATTTGGAGAGAAATCGACCCTTGATCCCTTAGATAACCAACTTGATGAAACCCTAGCTTGAGGAAATTTAGAGAGCCTTTTAGAGTGTTTGAAAAGTTACTTGATTTATTTCTGAGTGCTTATGATACCCTAAAGGGTTATAAAATGTAGATTTTAATTTTATTAAGAGGGGAAATATTCAAAATGCCCTTAACTTAAAAGCTAAAAAAGTGTTACCCTTTGTCTACGGGTCAACCAGTGACTCATACGCACTCCTAGCGACTCTTCACCACGAGTCAAAACTAAGATAATCTCTACAACTCCCATACATTATTGACCCTATGACTCATTAGTACTACTCGTAATGGGACCCTACGACTCATAGGGTCCAATCGTAGTCAACACAAAACCTAATTAGGTAAATACTGGACATCCTAAGATTTGCACCCAACGACTCGTAACAAGTCCTTATGACTCAGAGTGAGCCACTCGTACTCAGAGCAGAACTTAGTTACTTAATTTCTGATTTGGTTACGATTCCATCCTAAAGACTCGTCATGAGTCTTTACAACTCGTACCATTAAGTTTTACCCAAGACAAAAAATCAAACACCATTCACTGGAAACCGTACGACTAAGGTCACCTGACCCATCAAGACACCCTACGACTCGTAAGGTGAGTCATTGCCAGGGCAGAAATCTCAGAACTCAGAAAACTTTTTAGGATTAAAAACCCAGGGCGTTATAATATATGTGGAGGCATATCTAGGATTTGGAAGCTTCATGTGCCATGTTACTTTGGACAATAGGTTATGTAATATTCCGCAAACATGATGTCAATATTCACAAGAAGATTTATAATTAACAATTATCAACAAATTTTTAAACATGATAAAGACACTTCTCATTGATGTAATTAAGTTTTTAATATATAGAAGAGTGAAGGTAAGCTGGTCAGCGTCGTCCTGCTAGCTTGCTACCTTGCACCTACTTCAACCGTGATTTTATTGTATTACCCTTAATTAATTGTTATAAGTCATTTATGTATTAAAAAAATTAATGTATCACTTCTAATTAATTATTATAAGTAACTAAGTGTTAAAAAATTAATAATATTTAATTTTAAAAAAAAGTAAAATAGAAATGATAAATTAACTCTTTATGTTGTAAACTAATTCGAAGTGTTATATGACGCTAACTTAAATTTTTTTTCACAAGTATTTTTTATAGTAATATTGGTATATCACCTCTAATCAGTAATTATAAGTCATTTAAGACGTCTGCTTCGCTGCTTCAATCGTAATTTTACTGCATTGCCCATAATTAATTATTATGGTCATCTAAGCATAAAAAACTAATAACATTTCACATAAAAAGGTAAAATAGACACAAAATGATATGTCAACATAAAAAATTTGGTTGATTATTGAAATTATATTAGTGTCATATAATTTAGGATGGGATGGAGGAAAACATGAAGTAACATATATTATTTGAAAATGAGAAAAAAAGTATCGTAAATCACTATAATTAAAAACTTAAAAAAATATATACAAAATACTATTAAAAAAACTTTATTGGTTGTCCAATTTTTTTCTGTGCCACATAAATAGGGATGGAAAGGATATTCATATTTTATTAAAAAATTATGTAAAAAGCATTACATATCACATAATTAACAACTTCAAATATTCAAAAGATATGAAATATTTGTTTGACTCTCAAAATTACATCTAAATTCTATTTGTGTCACATAAATTATGATAAATAACATATATTAGGCTCGTTCCAGCACGGGTCATTGGTATCTAGTGTGAAGAGGCCTAAGGTTCAATTCTAACTACCTAAGGTTCAATTCTAACTAACCTCAATTTTTTTAACAATAAATGTGGCATTGCTAAAATAGTTTTCAAAAACTTGTGTTGTAGGGCGTAAAAGATTAGGTTTAATACCTTGAATCTTGCTCTAATGTTATATATCTATATCTATAATCTATATCTACAATATATTAAAAGTGTGAAGACCCTTAGAAAAGTGATTTGAACTTCTTGCCCTTGATTAAAAGACTTTTCTTTAGACAAAACTGTCTTTGTACTATTTTTTAATTTATTATTTAATTATTTTTTATTATATTAACTAGACTTCTTAAAATATATTAAACTCCTAAATATATGGTAAGAGAATTAATTAATATTTTCCATTTTACTAGACTTTCTAAAATATATGGGACTCCTAAATATATGGTAGAAGAATTAATTAATGTTTGCTTTCTACTGTTCAATTAGAAAAATACTCCTAAAATAGGACTCTATTAAGGAAATACTTCTATAAATATTGAGATGTACATTAAACTAGAGAACAAACCGATTTGCTTATTTGGAGAATATGATTGGTGCTCATCTGACTTGATTCGATTCCATGTCTAGATTGGTGGACGTTTGATTTTCTAACCTTCAACTTCTTCATTGCTTTTGTCATCATAATAGAATTCAACATGTGTGTGTGTGTGTATATATATATATATATGTATATATATACATATATTTCTTTGTTTTCATTCAAAATCATTCTTTAGGGTCAAAATTTTTGCTCAAACAAGAATTAGTTGGATCAAAATCGAAGCTTTATGATCACTATTATATTTTTTTATAGTTTACAGGTCGTAGATGAATGTCAGTTAATTTCGAAGAATTTCTTGTGTAAAGGTTCGGTTTAATTGTATTATTTTGATATCTTTATTAGCTTATTATTTTATTTTAATTTACAGATGCTAGATAAATATGGGTCAGCTTTGAAAATATTTTTTAGGTAAAAGTTAGGTTTAATTATATTATCTTAATATCTCTATTAGTTTGTTATTTTGTGGTAGTTTATAGTTCGTAGATGAATCTTGATCGGCTTTGAGAAATTTTTATGTATAAAATTTAACTTTAATTGTATTATTTTGATATCACTTTTATCATATTAATTTTTTGTAGTTTACAGGTGATAGATAAATGTTGGTCGCCTTTGAGTAATTTTGTAATGCAAAGGTTAGGTTTAGTTATATTATTTTGATATCTCTATTATCGTATTATTTTATTATTATTTACAGGTGGTAGATGAGTGTCGGATGACTTTGAGAAAAAATTTTTGTGTAAAGAATAAATTTTATTGTATTATTTTGATGTCTCTATCATTGTATTGTTTTGTTGCAATTTACAGATGGTAGATGAATGTTGATCAACTTTTAAAAATATTTTTAGTAAAAATTAGGTTTAATAAATAAATTCTCCATCTTCACACACTCAAAAGATATTAAATTTAATTTTTCTATTCATCTTTATTATTTAAGCAAATATCATATTTAATGTAATGTTTGAATTCATTAAAGTAAGATACACGCGCAAGGCGCGTATACTTAAACTAGTATATATAAGTGTGAAGGTCCTTATAAATGTTAATTGAACTTTTTACTCTTTATTAAAAAACTCCACTTCAAATAAAATCACCTTTTCACTTTTTTTTCCTTCAATAATTATATCATTAATTTTTTGATATTAAATATTAACTATGCTAAATCTATGAAAAATAAATGGAAAACTCCTTCATACATGGAAAGACTTCTAAGTTGTGCGGAATGTTTTGTTAGTGCGTACATTTTTTTATGGAAAAAGTATGCATGTTAGGATTCAGGGTGTGTCTGGTAGAAAATATTTTCCTAGAAAATATTTTGGTTTCTTACTTATTTTTTTATGTTTGTTTGGAGGATGGAAAATATTTTCAAGTGTTTGGTTGTTGAATGAAAAAATATTTTTCAAAAAATACATTTTAGTATTTATCTAAAGAGAAAAACTGCATTATAGAAAAATAATTTTTGACCCTGAAAATTATATTTTTTAGGGTATGTTCGATATGAAGGAGGAAAAATATTTTCTAGAAAAATTAGTTGTTTATTTTGTATATTCTTGTATTTTTTATGCAAATTGGGTAAGTATATGTTTTCAAAAAGTATTTATTTATATTTAACAAAAATAATGAGAACGAATAGCATACAAAGGGTAAGATAAGAAAAAAATATTTTTTTAAAAAAACAAATTTAAAAAATTATTTTTTTAGGAGTGGGGGTTGAGGTTGTCAAATAGATAGTAAGAGTGGGGTAGAAAAAAATTAATTTTTTTAAAGTAAATATTTTTTTTTGGGGGGGGGGGGCAGGGGGGGTTAGTAGGGGTAGCGGGGATTAAGGGTGGGGTAAGAATAAAATTAATTTTTTTTTGGAAAGGGGGAGGTTTTTAGGGGTGGGGTCGGGTTGCAGAGGAAAAGAAAAATGTTTGAACTTTTTTTAAAAATAAATTATTTTTTTGAAGGGAGTAAGGGTTTATGTTTTGGGTTAGGAGATGAGGTAAACAAAAAAATAAAAATTGCATTTTTGAATGGGGGTTGGGGGTGGGTAGGGGAGTGAGGGTGGATAAGAAAAAATTTAATTTTTTTTTTGTGTGTATGGAAGGGGGTAGGGGTGGGAGGTCGGGTAGATGGTTAGAAAAAATTTAATTTTAAAAAAAAAAAAAAATTTAGGGGGGGGGGGGGGGGGAGGTGTAGGGGTTTGGGTTTTGGGTAGGGTGATGAGGTAAGAAAAGAATTTGAAATATTGTTTTGGATGAGGGTGGTAGGGGGTGGAGTGGTGGTAGGAGATTGGGGGTCTGAGTAGGAGTGGGTGATTTGAGAGTTGTATGAATATTTTAACTTAAGAGTGAGGTTGATGTTTTCCTTAATTTTTGAAGGAAAGTCATTTTCCTTAGATTTGAATTGAGGAAATAAGTTGATTTGAAAAACATTTTTCAAAACCTTTAAGCCAACCAAATATGAGAAAATTAGAAAACATTTTCCAGAAAATATTTTCCTTCATACCAAACACACCTTCACTTTAGATTTTTTACACCATTAATATTACTTATATTGTGTCTTATTTTATTTAGATTAAAAATTCAGTGTTTTAGTAATCCTTTTTAACGATGCCGGGGGTACTAGGCTAATAGTTTGACGAAGAGGTAAATGACTCTTGAGATTGATTAAAACTAGTTTAAGATTGATGGATTTATGTAGGTGGATATTAAAGCATGCATGATTGATTTCTTACAATTTTTCCTTTTCAAGTTGGAGTTGCAGGTGGAATGGTAAGGGAAAGGCCGATTAGGTGTAGAAAAAAGGTTTTTCTTTTCTATTTTGTTGATTTTTTTCTTTTTTAATTTTCTATATAGGTGTAAAATAAATTACTTATTTTTAAAAAGAATTTCTTCAAATTAATGCAATCATAATTCGTTTTAAAGTTTTGAATATTAGAATTTTCAGTATATTTCGAATAAGGAAATATTTTAGGAACGAAATGTTAGTTAATTTCAATGTACTGAATATTAGACCTTTTTGACTTTATTTAAATACTTTACAATAAATAGAATTGTCATTTATTATTTTTTATATCTAGAAATAATATTTAATTATTCTTTTAATATTTAACAAAAATTTACATAATTGATTCCTTTACAAAGGGAATTGAAGAATTGGCATGGACAATGACTAACACAAATAGGAAGAATGCTTCACATGATCATGGTCATAAAAGCATTGCCATGCTGGTTAAGGGCAATGTCAAAATGTTCTCCATGTGCATGTAATTTATTAGTAGTGTTTTAAACGAACATGTTCTCTTTTATGAATTCTTGTATAAATCTATATCCATATCAATAATTTATAATCTATCTATTCTATAATTTATATCTGTAATCTATATCTATAAGCTATATTTATATCTATAATATATTAAAAGTGTGAAGTGCCTTAGAAATGTTGTTTGAGCTTTTTGTCATTCATCAAAAGTCTTTGCTTTAGACAAAATCGTCTTTTTACTATTTTCTCCTGATATTTAAGAGTTAAAAATTAATTTGTTATATTTATGGTAAAACCTTTCCATATTAGAAGTCATTAGAATCAATGACAACTAATATTTTTTTCATTAGTTTAATAATTCTAAACCAACTAAATTTGATATTAAGAAGATTTGAAAAATCTAAAAATAAATATAAAGACGTTAGAATGAGAAAAATTTAAGAAGTGTTATAAAACATAAAGCAAAGAAGAAGAAGAAGAAGAATAGAGAATAGAGTAATTCTTGTTTCTCTTGAGGGATGAATTACAATGAAGCAAAAACCCTTTATTTATAGGGAAAAACTAACCTTGGGGTTTGTAACTTTTTCATAAATAGACATACACAATATATGGTAAAGTAGTTATTCACTATATATGGTAAAGAACACATTCACTATGTATAGTATATTTATAACACTCCCCCTTGAATGTCTAATTGATAGATAATGTGCCTCGTTAAAACATTACTAGAAAAAAATTCAGTGGAAAAAAAATTTAGTGAAGGAAGAAGAGTACATATTTCTAACAATACGCATATAGGCTGCCTCATTAAAAATCTTACAAGGAAAACCCAGTGGGAAAAAACCTTGAAAGGAAAAAAGAGTACAACGCGTATTAACTCCCCCTAATGAGAACATCCTTGAGGCTTTGCATCCTGATCTTGTGCACCATCTTCTTGAAAGTTGTAGTTGAATGAAACTTGGTGAATAAATCAGTCATATTATAACTTGAATGAATCTGTTGCATGTTAATATCACCATTCCTTTTGTAGCTCATGTGTATAGAAAAGCTTTGATGAAGTGTGCTTCGTTCTATCTTTTTTGATGAATCCTCCATTAAGATGTGCTATGCATGTTGCATTATCTATGTATAAAAAGTGGGTGAATTGTCACATTTCAAACCACATTTTTCTCGAATGAGATATATCATGAACCTCAACCATACACATTCTCGGCTATCTTCATGAATAACTATTATCTCATCATGATTCAATAAAGTGGCTAGATAAACTGCTTTGTATATCTCCAAGATATGGCAGTACCCCCACATATGAACACATATCCTATTTGAGAACGAGCTTTATGCGGGCCAGATAAGTACCCAACATCAGCATAGCGAACAAGATTGGGACTGCAACCTTTATACTAAAGTAAGCTCATGTTTTTTATCCCATCTTGATGTCTCCTATTAGGAGCAAAAATATACCTTGCTAAAAAATTGACTGAAAAGGCTATAGGTCTTGTAGTATTTGCAAGTTACATGAGTGCATCAATTGCACTAAGATATGATACTTCATAACCAATCCAATTCGATATATTTCAAATTTCAGTAAATAATATATTGCTTTGAAAACTCTCCAAGAGTTCCAATGAAATTCAAGCAATAAGCTTATACAATATAAGGATTATAAATAAGTTTTCCGGAAACTTTTATATGCTTCAAGCATTTTGAATCCTTAAAAGTTTTTCACATAAGCTTTGTCAAATGAAAATATTCAACCTTTCATGAGTGACATCTTCAAATATCTGGACTGCAAATCAAATAAGTTTTATACTTACCAAGATGCATCCTTTCATGTCATCTGATAAATGTTTCTACGTCAGCATGCTTAAATTAACGTAGAATTAAGATCCTCGTAATCTTTCACAATATTGCGCCAGTATTGTATCAAAGATATTGATGATATATCATTTAGTATCGGTTCACAATGCGACATAACATTTTGAGATCTTATCACTTCATTATTTTCAGGTACATGAACCTCTCATAAGGTTTCATGAAGTGTTATATCGTAGACTCTTCAAGAGCCCATTGTATTCTTATTATGATTATTTACTCCTTATTTTTTAAGGACTATTTCATTTGTAACCGATTAGTCTACTACGCTTCACGCATGCATAGACTTTGTCCTTTAGGAACACAAAATAAGAGCACTTGTGCTTAATATAAGATTTTTTTGGCATTTGACTTGAATTATCTTTTGGATGAGGATCTAGTGATAATTCCTAACTTATTTCATAGATCTTATAATCTCCCCCTTATGTTAGGAAAACTAACATACATCCTCTATTTCTTTGAGGAATCCATCTTTGTGCATTATGGTCTATTCATTAATCGTATACTGCACATCAAAATTATTAGATGGAATAATTGGTTCTCGACCTTGGACCAATTGAGAGGAAAAAATAATCACAATTTATTGGTCTAATATATACAAATGCTATTGTAATATATCATAGTTTAGACCAATGCATGAAGTTTTGTTCTCATTAACAATGGTTTAGATATTTATCAAAGGCATTCAATGCTAAACCATCATCATCAAGATGAATTATCTTGATTACATAATCTGAAAGTCATGCTTCACTCAATTTTATTGAGCAAGCAACTTTATGAATGTCAAACTGCAAGTTGACAATAAATGTTCATGTGATCATCTTATTGATGTATTCTTTTTTCAACATATTGCATGAAAGGTGAACGGGCCCTTATTCACCTTTTATATTTTTCAGATTTTGAGGGATCCAATCCAATAATTAGTTGGTCCAACCAACTTATCATGAGAAAAAACAACATAAATAATTATTGAAGAATTTTCTAATTCTTCATTACATATTCAATACACAATATGCACATCTTCGGGATGTCATAATTCTTCATGTCAACTTATGAACTTTTATTCTAGTAAACTCCAAGTTCACCATGACATGTACTTTTTCTTTAGTAAATTTTAGATTTACTATTACATGAATAAATTTCTGATTTACTACTTCAGAAGTAAATTTCAAAATTATTCAACCTCCTTCGGAGGTGAGTTGTGATGCAATCACAATCAAGTGCATGTTTGCATTAATGAGTTTCTCATTCCCTAGGAATGAAATATAATCGTACCTTAAGTCTATCAAATTATTATAGCTTACAACCTCTTTCAAGATTTTGCTATTTCAGAAACACATCGAGGCATACATATGATATAGAGAATTCTTCTCTAGCATATCTTATAATCATATAAGCGTGGGAAAATATCATCACTTTTGATGATCATTATCATATTGTCCCTCCACGCATATATTCGTGCATTCAAACACTTGTCTTCTTGAAGACATATTATGCACTGCTACCACATACACCTCAAGAATGAAGTAAGTTGTCATATTTTAGACTTATCATACATTGCTATCACATTCATTTCATGGAATGGAAAACATAAAGTAAAGAAGAAGTGGAAGAAAAATAGAGAATAGAGAGTAATTCTTATTTCTTCTCTTGAGGGATGAATTACAATGAAGCAGAACCCCTTTATTTATAAGGAAAAATTAACCTTGGGGTTTATAACTTTTCCATAAATAGACATACACAATATATGGTAAAGTAGGTATTCACTATATATGATAAAGTAGACATTCACTATATATGGTATATTTATAACAAGAAGTACCAAATTTTTAAAAGTTTTAAATCTGTAATAAGAATGTAATAAATGATTTTGTAAATATTTGACTTTAAAAATAAGAAAAAGATTTAAAATTAACATAAATAATCATACCACAAATATGGTTCAAATTGACGTGTCTCTCTTAGCCCCTGGCAGCAAGCGAAAGAGGTACCGATGACAAACACAAAAGTAATGATGATCAACCAATCGAAACTTCTGGCGGTAATATATATTTTTGCTTACTCTAAAATATATGTTTATGTTTACATTATTATATTAAAATGTGAAGGATCTTTGAAAAGTGAGTTAAAATTTTTACACTTCACTAAAAATATCCATAATAGACAAAATTATTTAATTTTAAATAAGTAAATGTTATACATACGAGGCATATGCGATTAAACTAGTATATATAAAGAGTTCCAATGAGACGTCCAGGTGCCATAACACCTCACTCTTCTACATAGACTAGTCAAGTGTACATTCTTTGCACGTGTGTCGTATTAATTAATAATAAAATTATGAAATAGAAATTAAAATAATATAAAATTATACTGCATAAACATAATATCAAATTACTTCGTATAAATCAATAGAAAAGTCTTTGACTATATGAACATTTTCATATTGTGTATATATATGTGCATTTTTTTCTTCATTTTCAAGGTAAAAAAATAATTTTTTTCTATCATTGGAAAAAACCTAAACGCTTTATTTTTGTGTCTACTTTCTAATTGGAAGTTTTTTGAAAGAATTTTTTTCTTTAAGCATGCACATATACCACAATGGGTTTAACTACATAACGATTACCTACACTACCGTCTAGATCCCTGAACATGTCGCCTAAACTATCCACCTCCGAACTATTATCATGGAAATCTTTGTATTCATAATTAAAAAGATAAAAATTCCAGATAAATTTATATCAGGTTCAAATAGAAAAAAATAAAAAAATAAAGACTCTAAAATCAAATGGAGATCAAAGTTCTCTTTTCTTTTTAGCCAATATATACCCTATTACTATAAAAAATCATATAGACCGAATACCTTCAAAAGAAGTAAAACTTGTGGAAACTAAAAAAAGAATCACCATTCTCGTAATATAAATCTTAATTTTTAGGCAAGATAAACATTGATTTTTTTGGCTAATTCATTCGAGGAGAAACACAAAATTGTTAAAAGGGTGATGTATATACACACAAAAAAATTAAAAAAAAATAGATACTAGAAAGGAGATATGTTATTTGAGCTACTACTTTGAATTAAAAAACGTGCTTGAAAGTTCCGAAACATCATCTATTAGAGAAGAATAGTTATTTAAACATATGAAAGAAATTAAAACTACCTCTAAAAAAATTGACTGGTCATATTTTGTATGTGCCATAACCATTAGAGCCTCCACCAAAAAAAAAAACAATAATTAAAAGCGTACTAAGAAAAATAATATTGATATGCTAAATCTCATGATTTATTCACAATAAAAATAATTGCACATAATTAAAATTAAAAAGAGAACTCATATAACGAAGAATGCTAAAACCCTAATGAATGCAAGAAGAAAACATTAATTAATCATCAATTAAAATTAAAACAAAAATAAGAAGAAAACATAGAAGTAGTGTCATGTTCTCGATAAAAGTAAACACAAAAGCTAAACTACATTATTGACAGAGTAAAATTATAGCAATCATAAAAGAAACAATACCCAACATTATCAAAAATGCAAATACACTACAAACACTACGTTACCAGAGTAGTTTGAGCAAAAGAAGAAAAGAGATGTTATGAGAACAACAACTAAAGTTAATTCTTTTTATAGGTTTATGACGACGGTGGTGGCCGGAGTAGTGCATGTGTGTGCTATGTGAGGCGGAGTAGCTAGTGAGTAAAGCAAAAACTATTAGGTAAGCACTAAAACATTAAACATGAGCTCAAAAGAAAGTGAAGTGGTCTCGAAGGCTGGTAATAATTGTCCCAGTAGGTTTTTTGGTTTCCCATTCGGTATTCGGTGCCCGCATTGGAGCCCCAACTAATCCAGATTGCACATTGCAGGGTCTATTAAGGTGGCAGCGCTCCCAACAGTGTTTTCTCCATACCTAGGGTCGAACCCTCGACCTTTGGTTAAGGATGGAGCAGCCTCATTCACTGCACCGCAACCCATGTTGGTGTCCCAGCAGGTTGTTAATTGACTTTAAATAAAAAATTTGATCGCATAGAATAAATATTTGTGAACTACATCACACCTTTTGTGTTGCTTTCTCCTAAACAGTCAAAAAGAGAGAGAACTGTAGTTCCTTGCTGTTATATTCATTGGACAAAACCGGATACACTCCCTTTCTCTTTTGAAGGAATGCTTACACACATCTTGACATATTGAATGAGAAGAACTTTCTGGTTCCCCATGACAGCACCCTTAATTGAAGAATCCTAAGAAAGAAAAACTCCTAAAGAATTCTATAGGATCCTAAATTTTCAATTTTATAATCTTGCTAATGTACGTAGAATACTCCTAAATAAAGTAAAACTCATAGAATCCTAAAGTTAATTAAAGAAAATTCAATTATATATGTATGGTAATTTTTTTTTCAACAAAAAATGATTGTTAGTAACTACCTAAAGCTAATTAAAGAAAATTAAATTATATATACACGATATTTTTTTTCAACAAAAAATGATTGTTAGTAATTATAATTAAATAGTAAATAACAGTTTTGAATTTTCTTTTATATGCATAATTTTTTGTTAAATATAAATTTTGGAGCATGAATATTTTTTTCTTTTCTATAAATAGTTTTTTTCCTAAAAAATTGCTTAAAACTCCCAGCTAAAAATATCACACATTATATTTAATAAGGTATGAGATTCTTCCTTATTTTTTTTTCCCTTTAGAATAAATATATAAATAATAATTTAATGATAATTATTTGAATAAAAAAAGGTGAAAAGATGATTTTGTCTAAAGGGGAGTCTTTTAGTGAAGGGCAAAAAGTTCAAATCATTTTTCTAAGGGCTTTCACACTTTTAATATATTATAGATTATAGATTATAGATTATAGATTATAGATACAAATATAGATTATAGATATAGATTATAGATTATAGATTATAGATTATACATTATAGCTAATAGGTTATAGATTATAGATTATAGATATAGATTATAGATTCATCTAATATATACGAATAGACAATGAAATAGATATAAATAGTAGAATCCATAGGGAGACACCTAAAATTAACATTATTTTTCACTTAGACACCTTAACTAAAATGGGAAAATTGAAGGAAAGGTGTCTTTAAGTCTTGAATGAAGGATTGGTAACATTGACCAACTTAAAGGGTCAAACATAATTAAGAAACTTTAATAAGTTAATTGTGGACTTGATTAATATTTTCAAAACTTTCTAATCTTTTCAAAAATATAAATCATCTCACACCTCTCTCCTCCAAATCAACCCACACCCCTCTTCTCCAAATCAATCATTTTTCTCCTCTATCTTTCTCGACAGTCTCTCTCAACTCTTTCCCAACCAACAATTCTGTAAAATTTCTCCCTTCAAGCTCCGGTGATAAATAGTTGGGCGAATTCCTTTTCAATTTTCAACCATCAATCGACGTGAAGAAATAAAGGAACTTGAGCCAACTTCTCTATCGACAACAACTTTGAGTTCTTCGTCATCATATTTCTTCTTTCACAGGTAAAAAATTATGACTTGATCCAACTTATCTTCTAGTATTGGTTAACAATTTTAATATTTCTTGCTTAAATTTGAAATGTGGACTAAATAAAAGCCTAATTCTTCTCTACTCTTTTTGGTGTGAAATATAATTTTTTTGTTATTATTATAGTTCTTGTTGTCAAACTGTTGATTCAATTTGTTGGTGATTTCTTATCACCATTGATGTTCTTAGTATGTGTGTGTTATGTTGGTGTTGCTGGGTTGATTTGTTATTTTTCTTGGTAAAAATGGTGATGCAACAAATTAATCATCTGACATAATAGATTGACCATTTGATGCAATAGATTAACCATCTGACACAACAAATTAACTATCTAACGTAATAGATTAACCATCTGACGTAATAAATTAACCATCTGATGAACATATTAACCATCTGATCCAACATATTAACCATCTATTCCAACAAATGAAACATCTGATGCAACAAATTAAATATCTAATACAATAAATTAACATAATAGATCATTCATCTATTGCGATCGACGACTCTTCTGTTCGAAAGAAATATAAAAAATGTTGATCCAACAGATAACCCATTTGGCAATAGATGAGTGATCTATTTCAATAGGTGTGTGGCCTATTTTTATTATTTCCAACAAATTACTCATCCGCTGCAACAAGTTGCTTATATGCTGCAATAGATATCCTACCTGGTGCAATAGATGAGTGATCTATTTTTATTATTTCAAACGGATTACTCATTCGCTGCAACAAGTTGGTTATATTTTGCAACAGATAACCTACCTGGTGCAATAAATGAGTAATCTGTTTTTTATTATTTCCAATGGATTACTCATCCACTGCAATAGGTTGGTTATATGCTGCAATAGATATCCTCCCTGATGCAACAGATGAGTGATCTGTCATAATTATTTCCAATAGATTACTTATCTTCTACAAAGTATTGATTATATGTTGGAATAGATAATATTCCTGGTGCAACAGATGAGTGATCTATTTTTATTATTTCCAACGAATTACTCATCCATTGCAACAGGTTAGTTATATGATGCAATAGATTACCATCCTGATGCAACAGATGAGTGGTCTATTTTTATTATTTCCAATGGTTTACTCATCTGTTGCAATAGGTTTGTTATATGTTGCAACAGATAATATACCTACTTCAACAGATGTGTGGTCTATTGGAACTATTATTTTACTGTTGTGCATGTTAGATTTACCATTATCCTTTTTTAACAATGCATTAATCAATTATAATCTATTTTATATTCCTGTTAATTTAAGATACTATGGCTCCCAAAAGAAAAGAAACCGACAAGTCCATGTAAAGGAACAAATGAAGCAGTTAGGATACATCCACCACTCTATAAGCTTGCTTTACAAGCGTTATCTCAATCAGGAATAGAAGATAATGAACACGGGGAGGAGGAATATTTTAAAAGAGATGATCCAAATTCTAATAACCCTTCCACTGAAGAGTTGGTCAAAACCTTCAGCATTTATTATTATCCAGTGGGAATGCAGTGCGATAGTGCTACAAATTTAATAGGTTATTTTGTTTTTAAGTGATCTCCCAAATTATAATACTCGTTAGAAAGTGTAAATGGTCATTGTCAAATATAGAACCCAACTAGGTTGGGTGTTGAATCCCATAGGGAATACTGTGCTCATGAAGTATTGTAATCGTTACTGGGCTGTTGATTAGAGGTTCCTGAATAAGGGGGTTTTTTTATTTGTAACTTATAAAGTAATTAATTCTAACAAGAGTATTCCAGTGAATGATCCTCTTTGTAATTAGTAATTTAATGAGATTAAACAAACCAGGGCTATGGTTACCAAAATGCTAGCATAATTAGGGTTATGAATCACTTAAGAGTTTCATTTAGCAAATTCAATTGCAAGAAGGGTTGAATCCGATTCTTTATCCCTTAGTCTCTCAACCTAAATGGATAGATTATCCTCTAATTTGCTCAAACTCAAAGGATACATTGTTCTTTCAACCTTTTTCTCACATAAGCTAATCCTGTTAGGGCATTTGCCATTTTTCCAAACTTTAAAGTCCTTAAAATTCATGTAAACACTTTTTTTCCCAACAAACACTTTCCTTTCAGACAAGTGATATTGTTAGGCTCACTTTTCAAGTTTGCAACCAAGAAAAGCCATTAAATTGATGAAAGGTTTATACAATATCAGTTATTCATGGAACTCAATTTGATTCACAACCAATAGATGCTTTTCACATTAAGGATCCCATAACCCTAGTTATGGGAACTAGCCACAACATTCCATAGAAGAAGATGAAATAATTCTTGTATTATTCATAAATAGACTTAGAATTCACTTACAAAAATCTCAAGAATCAGTTCTTGAGTCTTCAATAAAGAATTGAATTATTAACTTCCCCAAAGATATGTTTCAATCCCAAGGTACTACGTTACAGAGAGTTTCAATAGATGATAAACTTGTAAAAGATAAAAAAGTTCCTCCACATAAAAAAGTTCCTCCACTAGCCCTAAAATTTGGTATTTATATGTTCCCAGGTAAAAAAGAATTTAAAATTTAAAATTAAAAAAACCGCATCCAAGTTGATGGACAAAGTGGTGGTCCGTCGAAAGTCTAATGGTCCACTATTTGGTCCGTCACTGAGTCCTTCAGAAGAGTGGCTTCTGGATAAGGCCTAATGGTCCAACTGGTGGTCCGTCGAAAGTATGACGGTCCACCATTTGGTCCGTCACTGAGTCCTTTAGAAGAGTGGTTTTGGATAAGGCCTAATGGTCCATCTGGTGGTCCATCGAAAGTATGACGGTAAACTATTTTGTCCGTTACTGAGTCCTTCTAAAGAGTGGTTTCTGGATAAGGGCTGACGGTATACCTGGTGGTCCGTTGAAATACTGACGGTCCACTATTTGGTCCGTCCCTGAGTCCTTCGGGAGACCATATTCTGGATAATGCTTGACGGTCCAACTGATGGTCTGTCTCAAGCCTGACAGTTTACCATTTTGATCGTCAAATTCCTTTTATTGTTACTTTTTCCTAGTTTCTTTTGTGGTTTATTCCTTTCCCTGAAGCACAAAAAAGACTCATTAAATACCACTTTGGTTGCTTGAAAACATATAATTTTCCCGAGAATATGATGCTAAATGTTTCGTCAAAATCCAGAACATCAACACCTTCAACTTAAGATAATTGCTAGTCCTTAAACAACTCAACACCTAATTGCGAACATGAACAATACAATGACCTGCAACTAACCACTGAACATTTTGATGCAACTATTCACTCATCATTTCACTCACATGAATTTAACACATCGGAGTCTACACCAGGCATTGGTCATAATTCAGCATACAAATATGGATGTTACATCCCATAGAGAGCAGCAAAACTCAGTAAAACTCTAGTTGCCTTCACAACAATGAAATCCACCACTCGTCACATGATGTGGACGTAATCTAAACCCTCAAACTCATCAAAAAAGTTACAAGCATATTCCAAAATACCCATAGTCTTACCCTCACCATACGACACCTCCTTAAGGTTGACTCTCTAGGATCAAATAGGTCTTTTCATGGCTTGTGATGAGACTTTAGGTCAGGTAAGGATATGCTTTTGGATAAAGTGAATCATTAAGACTTAACTCTTCTTGCCTTGGCATTTTTGTAGCCCAGATCAGCTCATTTACTACTTCCAATAACAGACTCTGATTTAACCCTTTTTTAAGTGAAAAAAGACAAGCATCAACCACCCTCAACTTATGTTGATTCATTCAGTCAAGGTGCACAATATCTTTGAACTAATCAGGGCTAAAAGCTTTCAGATTAAAATTTACAGTCAATTTTCATTTGGCATTTGTACCTTGACAAAAGTCACCCTCAACTTAGGTGTTTTGCCTAAGTTAAAGTACACAATAGCCAAATATTGGCCTAGGGCCAGAGTAGGATGCTAACGCCCTACGGAGAGTAAATGACCGTTATTGGAATTGAAAAAGGGTTTTAAAGGCACAAAACGGGTTCAAATGAGATAAAAATCTTTTTGGTGGGGTTATCTATTTAGGATAAGTGGGCTAAAAGTACAAGGAGATCTGTTATCCTATCTTATTGAATCTACTAGAAGACCATATCAATGACTCGGTCAAGTTCTAGGTATTAGACTATACAAGAATTGAGATTAAATCCTCACACCTACAGGCAACTAAGCTAAACTTCTTTTGTAACTCTTAGAATATTCATCACATGATTCATCACCTCTTACAGAATAATGCCAAATGCAGATTTACTGAAGGTTATGTACACATGTTTGCATGAATAAAGTAAATAATTACATACACATGCTCATAGTCATATGCCAACATCATTCCTTATCCATGTTTACAACGAAGTACTGAAACAAAAACATTTTATAAATAATCATTAAGCACAGATATTTACATCACAAGCTGCAGAATATAAAATTTAATAATAAAAACATCCTAGATATGATGTTTCTACTAGATAGTACATGATTGGATTCATAATATCAGCAACAACATCCAACCATGATATAAATACATCCACCCCCACACAGAAAGATATGCATCATCCTTAAAGTAATAATTTACCGTACATGGTTGGATTGGGATATTTACTTCTCCTCCTATTCGTATGAGGCATCTGTTAGGTAGGGTAAGGTCCCTGCGTCCTCACCAGGTGTAATGTTGGCCCCTATGGTGGTATAAGCACTCACAACCTCACCCTTCACACTTTGAAGGGTCGTCTCCTGAACTGAACTTGCACTTCACCCCCTTGCTAGGGCAGCACTAGTAGAGACTCCTGCCACTTTATTTTTTGCTTCTCTTTGCTTCCTTTTAGCTTCTTTCTTTGTCTTCTTTGTATCTCTTTTTAAGTTATGTTGGTCTAACTCCTCAGGTGACACCACTTCTCTCTTTCTCTTTTCTTTTCTTTTCTTGCTACTTTTTCCATCCATTTGCTGCTTGTCTTTGTCCTTTATGGGTCTACCCATCATATCCAGAATATCCTTATCATCATCACTTATCGCTAAAGTCAGGTCAAATGTAGGCAGTTGTGATTGTTTCCTCTTTAACTCTGCTATGTCATCCTTTGCCTGCTCAAACTCAGCCATGATCTTAGCAAGATCTAGGAGAGATAGTCAATCTAGACTTTTGTTGATGCAGGCTTCCATGTTATCCATCCTAACTTGAATAGTTTGAAACGGCCTGACTGCTTCGGCCACAATTTCATCCACAAAAGGTTTGATATCTCCAACCCACTTTTCTAACTGTTTTTGAAACCACTTTTGATTCTTCACCACCTTGACAAAATTTTCCAGATTGAACCTGTATTCTGCAAACTCCGCTCCACCAATAAATTGTGTAGAACCTGACCCTACCGAAGTACCCTGGGGTATATAATCAGTTTGTATATACGTGGTGATGGATAAAGGAATACCTTCGGGCATTTCTGTGGCCTCAGGAACTGGTGTAGACTGAGAATAATATACTAGAGGCTTGGTCACATAAATTTTGAACTTTGATTCATCTTTCGACTTCTTAATGTCCTACCTATGTATAGCTTGTATTTCATTGTCAACCCCACGGATCAGTGGCACACAGGCTTGTTTGCATAACTCAATGATCAAATATGGGAAGGGTACTTAAGTGGTCACTTTATGTGCCCGCAGAAATATGTCGTCTACAATTAGCTGGCCAAAATCAATTAGTATCCCTAAAACCAAACTAGCTACTACTACTACTTTGTGATGATCTAGGTTCACATCTCCTTTTGTTGGCATTAACCTCAACCGTACAATAGCCTACAAAAACATATCTTTAAAGCTAAGAGTGAACTTTGCAATGCACTCTTTGGAATTAGTTAACTAGGAAGGATTTCCATCATCGGTTAATAAAGAAGCAGCCCAACGTTTCTGAATGGAAGCATTTCTCATTCTATACTCAAAATCTGGGATAGCAGGTTAAGCCTCATATCCTTGCCCGAATAGCATCCTATTAATTATTTGGGCTGAGATTCAACAGTGACCCCTCGAACTGGGACAAACTCCCTATTTGGTCTATTTAAGATTGGAGTCCCCTTTTGGCATTTCTCTTTCAAACTCAACATAATAAGAACAAACCAAGAAAACAAATCATGATCTTACACTTAATATGGACAACCAGAAGAGAAGGGTTTTCACATCTTTAGATTGTGCAGGTACGCTACGTGCTTGAGACTTCAGAGACAAAGCTAACTTACAAATTCAAGATCTTGCATTTCTCTTGAAGGGAAGGAGTGAACTAGTTTAAATAAGGTAAAGCTGGAGAAGATAGGGAATCTCAGATGGGATAACTCCCTTCAGGTTCTTCGAATCTTAAGGAAGTGGAATAGCTAAAGGTCATGGAACGGTTACAATGAATGTACCCGCTTAATTTTATAGTTAAAATCTCACTTTGGGTCAAATACGGAGTACTTATAAAGAGTACCGATTTAACCCAACCTGATTTTGGATTAGGGTTAAAGTGATGGTGATATTAACGATACGTCGCCAGTGTGGCGGACCACCATTCTAAATGTCACTCATCACCAGAGTTTGGGTATTTCTATTTTAGTGTGATGGTAAATGGGATGGTCCACCAAGAATGTGATGGTACACCAGCACGACCGTCACTTCTTACTAGAATATAGATCACTGATCTTAATTTTGATGGCTTTTATAATGGCCCACTAGGTTTGTGATGGTCCGCCACTTAGGCCGTTATGGCTTATATAGTGAATGAACTTTCTTGCCAGTTATTGACGGTTAAAAGTGGTGGTCCATCATAGGACTGGAGGTCCACCAATTCGTCCGTCACCTTGTTCTGTTAGCTTACTTGTATCCCTCTCTTCCCTTTTTAGTGCATTTCTGGTCCTGGACACCTCACAAACATATCAAAATTGCACAAAAATATGAAATAGACTCTAACTATGGTTACAACAACATGTTGTGGGTTGCCTCCCACTAGCGCCTGATTTATCATCACAGCATGACTCAGTTATCTCGATTACTCAGACTTCATCGAGATAAAATACATCAATATTTCTTATCGAGTCTTTTGGACCAATATAAAGTTTGATTCGCTACCAGTTCACTTTGAAGACGTTGTCATCTTTATTTTCAAGCTCGACTACTCTAGATGAGTAGACTTGACTAACTTTAAACAGTCCTGACCACTTGGACTTGAGTTTACCTGGAAACAATTTGAGCCTGGAATTGAACAGAAGTACCAAATCACCTTTCCGGAAGTCTCTGCTTTCAAGTCTTTGGTCATGATACTTTTTCATCTTCTCTTTGTAATGGTCCGCTCTTTCATAAGCCCCGAGATGGAATTTATCCATCTCATTTAGTTGCCCTAATCTTAGCTCTGCTGCCTCCTTCTAATTCGAATTTAACCTTTTAAGAGACCACAAAGCTTTGTGTTCCAGCTCAACCGGTAAATGAATTGCTTTTCCATAGACTAGCTGATATGGTAACATACCAATTGGAGTCTTAAAAGTAGTCCGATACACCCACAAAGCGTCATCTAGCTTTCGATCCATATCTTGCCTATTAGCATTCACTGTTTTGGATAGGATATTTTGATCAGCCGATTCGACACCTCCACTTGCCCACTAGTTTGTAAGTGATATGGAGTTGCTACTCTATGTTGTTTCACCCCATATTTCACTAAACCTTCCCAGAACACTTTGTTGCAAAAATGAGATCCTCCATCGCTTATAATAGTTCGTGGCACTCCAAAGCGAGAGAAGATGTTCTTCTTAAGAAACGCAACAACCCTCTTCCCTTCATTATCAGACAAGGCAACAGCTTCAATCCATTTGGATACATAATCCACAGCTACTAATATTTACTTCATTCCATACGAGCTTACAAAATGGCCCATGAAATCGATGCCGTATACGTCAAATAATTCCACTTCGAGCATCTTGGTTAAAGGCATTTCATGCCTCTTGGAGATAGACCCCTGCCTCTGACATTGGTCACATTTCAGCACAAACTGGTGACCATCCTTGAATAATGATAGCCAATAGTAGCCACTCTGTAACACCTTTCTCGCAGTTCGATCACCTGCATGGTGACCCTCAAGTCGGGAAGCATGACATGCTTCCAATATGCTTAATACATCCACCTATGGAACACATCTCCTTATTATATTATTAGCACATCGCCGAAAAATAGATGGCTCATCCCAAAAGTAGTGTGTCAAATCATGAAGAAATTTCTTTCTTTGATGTAAACAAAGATTTTTTGGAATCACCTCGCTTACCACGTAATTCACAAAATCAGTGTACCAAGGTAGTTTCTCCAGAGTAGAAGCTAAGATTTCCTCATCCGTAATGCATCAATGATCTCCATCTCATCTCAGACTACTCGCTCACCTTCCATCCTAGACAGATGATCCGCCACTTGGTTTTCGCAACCCTTTCTATCTTTGATTTCAAAGTCAATTTCTTGGAGTAGTAACACCTATCTAGTAAACCTTGGCTTCACATCTTTTTTAGCCATCAAATATCTCAAGGATGCATGGTCAGTGTGGACTACCACCTTGGTTCCAAGAAGATAAGCTCTAAACTTCTCAAAAGCATACACTACAGCAAGGAGTTCTTGTTCGGTGATAGTGTAATTCTTTTGAGCTCCATTCAGAGCTTTGCTGGCATAATAGATTGGATGAAACAATTTGTCCCTCTTTTCCCCCAAATCAACTCCAAGGGCAACACTACTTACGTCACACATGATCTCAAACGACTTAGACCAATCCTGTGCTACAATGATAGGGGCTTCCACCAATTTCCTTTTAAGGCATTCAAATGCCTTCAAGCAATCTTTATCAAAGGAAAACTTCGCTTCCTTCTCCAAAATTTTGCAGAGTGGGTTTGCAATCTTGGAAAAGTCTTTAATAAACCTACAATAAAAACCAGCATGGCCGAGAAAACTGCGCACCTCCTTCACAGAAACTGGAGGTGGTAGTCTCTCAATAACTTCAACCTTGGCTTCATGACTTTAATTTCTTTTGCTGAAATTTTATGCCTGAGAAAAATGCCCTCCTTAACCATAAAGTGGCACTTCTCCTATTTAAGTACAAGATTGAATTCCACACATCATTGCAAGGCTATACTCAGGTTTTCCAAACACAACTCAAATGAATCTCCTACAACTGAAAAATCATCCATAAATAGCTCCAAGGTGTCTTTAACCATATCTAAGAAAATAGATATCATGCACCGTTGGAAGGTAGCAGGTGCATTACATAACCCAAATGACATCCGCTTGAATGCAAAAGTGCCAACAGGCATGTAAAAGTGGTCTTGTCTTGATCTTCAGGAGCAATACAAATCTGGTTATATCCAAAATAATCATCCAAAAAGCAATACCATCCTTTTCCTACCAATCGATCAAGCATTTGATCTATTAAAGGCATTGGAAAGTGATCCTTTAACGTCCACGAGTTGATATTTTAGTACTCCATACACACCCTCCACCCAGTAACAGGCCTAAGTGGGATCAATTCGTTCTTCTCATTGGCTACCATTATCATGCCCCCTTTTTTAGGCACACATTGCACAAGACTCACCCATTGACTATCTGATATAGGATATACCACTCCTGCATCTTACCACTTGATGATTTCTTTCTTTACCACCTCTTGAATAAGTGGGTTCAGGCAACGTTGATGCTCATAGTAGGTACACAATCCTCCTCTAGATAAATTTTGTGCATACATATACTAGGAGGAATACCAATAATATCCGTAATAGTCCAATCAATGGCTCTCTTATATCTCTTAATAATAAAGATGAGAGCTTCCACCTGTTGCTTACCCAGATCAGCAGCAATAATGACGGGTAATAATTTACCACTACCTAAGAACACGTACCTCAAATGACTGGGTAATTCTTTCAATTCCAACACCAGTGGCTCTTCGGTAGATGGCTTTGCCGGTGGTGTTGGTCAATTCTTAAGATCAAGATCGAGCTTCTTAGGATCATAAGAATATGATCCCATTCCTGTCAAAGCACAAATGATCTTTTCATAATCCGTAATATCTTTATGGTCAAAATTCAGAAGTACTGCGACTAACGGCTCAATAGCAAGCTGCTCCTCTATTGGTACTTCCTGCTCGTCCTTATAATATACATCATCAATTGAGAACACGCTCATCTCTTTATGATGTTTCATTGATTTGCACACATCAAAATGCACAGCATACTTCTGGTTGCAAGGAAAGGTTGACCTAAGATTATAGGCACCTCGAAGTCTACCTCGCAATCCAGAATTACAAAATTTGCTGGAAAAATGAAGGTAGCCACCTTCACCAGCATATCATACAAAATACCAACAGGTCATTTTACTGACATATCCACCATCACGAGTCGTATGTTGATGAGTGTGAGATTTCCCAAACCCAACTTTTTATAAATAGCTAGCGGCATCAGGTTAATGCTAGCTTCCAGGTCACATAAAGCCTTAGGAAATTCCAAAGACCCTATCGTGTAAGGAATAGTAAAAGCTCTTGGGTCTGCCTTCTTCTACACTAAGAACCTTGTAGCAATAGCGCTGCAGATTATCCACCAGTTCATAGCTCGCTGCTCTTTTCTTTGTCAAAAGGTCCTTCATAAATTTGGCATACCCTGGCATTTGCTCAAGTGCCTCAACCAAAGGCACATTTACCATCAACTGCTTCAACATGGCCAAGAATTTTCTAAACTTCATATATTCAGCTTTCTTCTTCAATCTTTGAGGAAAAGGAGGTAGTGGTTTTAGGAGAGTGTTCATCACTACTTTCTTTTCCTTGTCTTCATCTCATTTCAACTCGTCAGCCTGCTGACTGTTGGATGAAATATCATGAATAATATCAACCAATCTTTTAGACTCTACTGGAAGGTCAATATCTATTTCATCAATATTCTCTGCCGTAACATCCACCACAGGCTTACCCATAGATGGGCTTGCCAATACTTTACTAGTCCTCATAGTAATTGCCGTGTACGAACCATCCTTCCTTGGATTTTAAACTGTGTCACTTCGTAGAATGCTAGCCTTCCTCTAATTAAACGCAGTAGAAAGTTGGTTCATTTGCTGCTCCAACTATTTTATTGAAGTAGAGTACGAGTCAGCCAATTGATTCATTGAGGATAAATCATTTTTCATCTCTACTACTCCAGTATTGGTTTCTTCCACCCCTTTCAATAATTTATCCATTATATCTTCCATGGACATCTTCCCAAAGCTAGTTGCAGTAGCCTCACAATTTCCAGGAGGCACATATAACCCACTCTTGTCTTTTTTGTTTTTCTAATTTCTTGGGTCTCGGTCCTTGTATCTAGATTTATCATAGTAGTTCCAACCTTGGTTTCCTTGGCCACTACCTCAAAAACCCCCTTAATTTTTAAATAATTAGCTTCCTCTTCTGAATCAGAGTCAACTCTACCCTGTGATACAATAGCTTTTATGATAATAAATACTTAGTAAAAAGGTCCATCTATGTCTTCATGTGAGCCATGTCTTGGTCATATTTTTATTCCCTTTACCTCTGTTCTCCAGTCATGCCAATAGATACAGTAGAGGTTGGTACCTCAGAATCCCTGGTATACCAAGCTCTACTCTTTTTTGTCATCGAATCCAGCATCTCAAATGCCTCAAGAAAAGTGAGTTCCATAATGACCCCCCTAAGCATTATCCACCACTGGCTTAGTCAATGAATTCTAGGACCTATATAATATCTCCTTCAGGTGAACATTAGTCATCTGATGATTCGGGAACTGTGTGAGCTTTTTTTTAACCTCTCCCAAGTTTCATGGAGAGCTTCAGTTGGAAGCTGCCTAAAATTACTAATTTCATCTCTTAATTGTGCCCTAGTGGACGGCGGAAAGAACCTTTCTAAGAAAGAATCTTTCAGTTATCTCCAATTTGTAATAGAATCAGGGGTTAGGCTATTCAACCATAAAGTTGCTTCTCCAAAAAGAGACAACGGGAATAATCACAGCCGAATAGCATTTTGTCCTACTCCTGGATTGTCGAATGATTTACATGTCGAGATAAAGTTAATCAAATGCATATTTGGGTCATCACCCGCAAGCCCACAGAACAATCCCTTAAGATGCAATAACTGGATCATGGTACTCATGATATTAAACTTATCTCTAGGTGCTAGGGGCGAAGGAATAATAGCCCCTGTAGCACCATCCCCATCCAAGTCATCATCATCATCGTCTAGAGCAAACTAGACAGCTTGGCATTTAGGTCTTATCCTCGCCTGGCAATTTCTATTGATATTCTTATTTGCTGGTGCGGCTACATCATCTGCATGTCTTGGGTTTAATAACTCATCATCGCCCAGGTCCTCATCATCTGGGTTTACTTTTCGAACATCATTGTCAGCATTCTGCTAGTTTACTGGTGCAGCTGCCAAGGCTGCTAATCTAGCCTACTCCTGCTGAGCAGCTATTCTTTTCGGGTCCTAGTGACCGTCCATTCTGCCAATGAGCTGTGGTTCTAGATGAATAGGTAATAATGGTTGAACTGATCTCCGTATACTTGGCATACAAAACACTCAACCTGCACAAAACAAATAAAATTTAGGAATCTTTGACCAAAGGGTCGATTAACAATCAAAAAGTTAGTTAACAACCATATTCCCTGGCAACAGCACCAAAATTTAATACGCCCAAATTACAACCCTCTTTAGAAAGTGTATGTGGTCATTGTTAAATATAGAACCCAACTAGGTTGGGTGTCGAATCCCACAGGGAATACTGTGCTCACTAAGTATTTTAATCATTACTACACTATTGATCATAGGTTCCTGAATAAGGGGGTTTTTTGATTTGTAACTTATAAAGTAAGTAATTCTAACAAGAGTATTCCAGCGAATGATTCTATTTGTAATTAGTAATTTAATGAGATTAAACAAACCAGGGCTATGGTTACCGAAATTCTAGCAAAATTAGGGTTGTGAATCACTTAAGATTTCCATTTAGCAAATTCAATTGCAAGAAGGGTTAAATCCTATACTTTATCCCTTATTCTCTCAACCTAAGTTGATAGATTATCCTCTAATTCTCTCAAACTCAAAGGATACATTGTTCTTTCAACCTTTTTCTCATGTAAGTGAATCCTGTTAGGGTATTTGCCATTATTCCAAAGGTTAAAGTCCTTAGAATTCATGTAAACACTTTCTTTTCCTAACAAACACTTTCCTTCTAGAAAAGTGATGTTCTTAGGCTCACTTTTCAAGTTTGCAACAAAGAAAAACCATTAAATTGAAGAAAGGTTTATACAATATTAGTTATTCATGGAACTCAATTTGATTCACAACCCATAGATTCTTTTCACATTAAGGATCCCATAACCCTAGTTATGGGAACTAGCCACAAAATTTCATAGAAGAAGAAGAAATAATTCTTGTATTATTCATAAATAGATTTAGAATTCACTTACAAAAATCTCAAACAGTTCTTGAATCTTCAATAAGAATTGAATGATTAACTTCCCCAAAGATATGTTTCAATCCCAAGGTACTAGGTTACAGAGAGTTTAAATAGATGATAAACTTGTAAAAGATAAAAAAGTTCCTCCACTAACCCTAAAATTTGGTATTTATATGTTCCCAGGTAAAAAGAAATTTAAAATTTAAAATCAGAAAAATCGCGTCCAAGTTGACAGACAAAATGGTGGTCCATTGAATGTCTGATGGTCCACCATTTGGTCCGTCACTGAGTCCTTCAGAAGAGTGGCTTCTGGATAAGGCCTGACGGTCCAACTGGTGGTCCATAAAAAATATGACAGTCTACTATTTGGTCCATTACTGAGTCCTTTAGAAGGTTGGTTTCTGGATAAGGCCTAACAGTCCATCTGGTGGTCCGTCAAAAGTATGAAGGTCAACCATTTTTTCCTTCACTAAGTCCTTCCAAAGAGTGGTTTCTGGATAATGGATGACGGTACACTTGGTGGTTCATCGAAATACTGACGGTCCACCATTTGGTCCGTCCCTAAGTCCTTCGGGAGGCTATGTTTTGGATAATGCTTGACGGTCCAACTGGTGCTCCATGGCAAGCCTGACAGTCTACCATTTTGACCTTCAAATTCCTTTTATTGTTACTTTTTCCAAGTTTCTTCTGTGGTTTATTCCTTTCCCTGAAACACTAAAAATGCTCATTAAATACCACTTTGGTTGCTTGAAAACATACAATTTTCCCAAGAATATGATGGTAAATGTTCCGTCAAAAGCCGGTATATCATTAAGCCATCCATTGGAAAATCTTTTGACGCCTTTATAAAAATACTTCGAGAACAAAAAATAGATTCTTATTTAAGGGAAAGATGCTCTGGGAAATATCTTGATTTTCTGGAGGACAACAATGCTCGTTTCCAAATAAATATGGTATTTGATCTTCTCAAGTATAGGTTTATGTATGAAAACAAAGATAAGATGGATGAGGTGTGTATAAATTACTGTCATGCCTGTTTGTTTTGATTGGAAGGATTTTTCCATAGTTACTGGACTAAAATGTTATCCTCCTTCTCCTTCTCAATTTATACCTACTCTAACCCGAAAAAAAAGCACACCACAAACCCAAAAAAGGCAAAGACTAGTCGAGTGATCATAATGACATGGTGTCCATTGTTGGTCCAAGCTTCGAAAATAAAAATTTGATAGAAGCGTTGAAAGGTAAAAGACTTTCAAAGAAGTAAAGTGATCATTGTGCTTGGTTTGGTTTATACATAATATTCTTTGGGCGAAAGATGTTAACAACAACATAAACCTCGGTTTAATAAATCTCTTCGAGCATCTTGAGTCATTTAACAGCTATCCTTGGGTTTTGAAAGCTTCAAAATAACTGTCAAATATTTGTTGACTCCGTTAATGCCAAAGAAAGTCAACTTATATGGCTTTCCATTGGCTTTCATGCTAAATATTTATTTTATTATGATATAATTCATTTTTTAATTCAATATTGCTTTTGATTTATTGTCGTTATATTATAGGCTTGGGCATTTAAAGTCATTCCTTATTTGAGACAACAAGTGAACTACCAGAAAGAAGTTTCCTATCTAAGAATACTGAGATGGTTGTCGGCCAAACTAATAAAAATCCAAAATTTCTTGATCTTTTCAATCCTCCTAAGGAAGCAGTAAGTCTAATTTCAATCAAGTTTTTGTTTTAATTAATGATTATTTTAAATGATTTCATCATCATTCTAATATATGTACTGATTTCTTTTAGATTGTCCGTCCGTGGCTTATTCTAACCAATCGAGAGTTGAAGATGCCATTTTTTCTTACTTAACGGTCTGTGCAAACTTTATCGGACCCTTAGATCGTTGATAGAATAAAATAGAATTGTTTGGAGAAACAACCATTACAAGAAAAATAATTTTGGAGGGTGGGCTTGTTGTTGATGATGATGGTGGTGGTAGTGGTAGTGGTGCTTCTGTTGGGGATAATGATGCTCCTCTAACAGTTTTTGAAACAACAAACCATTATGATTATGATCATATAGGTTTTATAAATTTTTTCACTTCCAGCTAATGTTCTGCATGCAAATGTTAAGACTAGAGGGTGAAACATGATGGAGTGATTAATGCTATTAATGCACTAAATACTTTTGTAAAGGAAATGACATCTAAGAGGGGTTTCATTCCGTCAAAGAGAATTTCATATCCATACACTCTACTAGAGATTAAGGTGGCTAAGAGGAGAAGGAAAGATATTTCCAGGGCATCATCAAGCATCAAAAAAAGCAAAATTGCAACACCTCTGACTTTGTCTTGTACCGTTGTTCAATGTACAAGGGCCACAGGAGTGCAGCATGAGCTAAAGAAGGTAAATATATATCATTTGTTCCAATAAACAAACATGCACATATTTTTTTCTATAGATGATACATCTACTGAAAATTATCTAACAGATATATACATCTACTGCAACTGTTGTCTAACCTATTGCATTAGATGTGTTATCTATTGTAACATATGTTTGTCTGTTCCAGTAAATCAAATAGGTTTTTGTACTATTTTAATTTGTACCAACAGATGAGTCTTATATTACAACAAATGGGTCATCTATTCGAAATATCCTACCTCTCTATTTTACCTATTCAAATTTGTCCCAATAGATGATCCATCTATTGCAACATAAGACTCATCTATTACAATAGATAGATAATCTGTTGTATATCCATAATTTACATTGACAATTTTGGATTTCCAGATGAATGTCACAGTACAAGCTACTATTGAAGAACATAATATCACAGTTGATAATCCATCAACTGCTTCCAAAGAAAAAGAAAAAGTGGAACCTGTCAGTTCAAGAGAACGAAAAAATTACCCTTTTGAAGGATTCAACATCTCAGACGAGGCTCCAAAAAAACTAACATGCCTGTAAGTACATAAATTAATTTTAAAGATATTAATTTATACAATTCTTGTTGTAAAAACATGACATTAACACATATAAATCATCATGTAGAAAACAAAATGACGAACACTATAAAGTGAATGAATCGAGTCTTGGTTTTGATATGTTCGACTTTATTATTGCACATCCTGGAATGAAGAATTGGTTATATTTGATTTCACAACCCCAAACTTGCTGGAATGATGAGGTTTAAATGCCATACATATTACTATAAATTAATACTTTATTTAATTGCATCTATGAATTAATTTTTTCATCACGTAATCTGGAATGTTTGATAATATGTGCAGTACATCAATGGCATTTTTACTACCTCTGAAAGAAGGCCAATTTTCAAACACAAGAACAATACAGATACACCACAGGCAATTATTTGTACAGAGTTTACTTTAATAATGCCTAGGATAGGTATTTTCAACAACAACCGAAAGTTTTTCTAAATGAGGAATACTTAACCGACATCATCAAAGGTTTTAGCATTTCAGTTGGCTTACCTTGTCATTTGGTCAATGAAGTGTACATCCCAATCAATTATGGTGATAAATTCCATTGGGTGTTGGCTGTCGTTGTTCGAAAAGAGAGGTACCTTCGAGTTTATGACTCTATGTTACGAAGGATACATTCTGAGTCGTCGTCTGAGATACATAACATCTTGATATAAGTGGCTATTTGGACCAAAATATTCATACTGATTAGTCAAAGATTGAAGCATGCCGGGATAAAATGGGTAATCCATTTGATCTACAATATGTTGAAGGAATTGCTCAACAAACCATTGGTAGCTTGTAAGTATAAGTATCATGATTTAGTTTCATTTAATAAATTTCACAATGCTTACATGAACTGTAAGATATGGATTATTTATTTTTTTAAAATATGGGAATTGTGGTATTTTTGTTTCTACTTACACCGAGTAATTGAGCGATGGATTACAAGTACTAAATGATGAAATTAATGCCATATTACTCCGCAAAATATATGCTGCTCTTTTATGGAAATATAGAGAAGCGAAAGATCAGAAACCATACGCAAGCGACATTAAAGATCCACGACGACCAAAGCTGAATTCCATAGCACCGGATGAAGAACAACTTGTCCACATTGAATAGACCTTTATAGCTTGATTCTGTCAATGAAATAACCTATTCTCCTTAGTTAACTTGTTTACTTATTTGTAGAGTAGATCATTTGTACCCGTACTAAATTTTTTACATTTCACTTATTTGTTGAGTTATTTTATGTAATTTTCGAAGGCTTTGATTTATTTTATATTGTGTATTAATATAATTTAATCCTTAGTTTTGAAATTTTTAATTAAAATGGAATACTAGATTCAAATATCGCAACAGATAATACATCTGCTACAACAGATGACATATCTTATCAAATAGATTTAGACATATGTTGCAATATATAGGTCATCTACTGGAAATTATATAATAGGTCTTCCTACTTTTTTAATTTATTTTAATAGATTACTTATCAGCTGCAACAGATAGATTATATGTTGCAACAGATTGTATATCTATTATGACAAACAGATAGAAATATCTGCATAATGCAACAGATGACCAACCTATTACAACAGATAATCAATCTATCATAATAGGTAAGATATCTGTTACAATAAATAGACAATCTATTATATTATAAAAATTTAACTTTTGCCAGACATAAAAAATTGCCACTACAATGTAAAGTGAACAAAGTCGCTTGAAATAAAAAAAAATTATCGTGTTCGTATCTGTCTTTGTACATATTATTCTTTATACACGGGCTCCAATCATTTATTTAGTACCCCATAAGCCCAGACCTCTTGCATTTTTTCCACAATGGGGTCGCACATACCAACTATTTTTATACCGATTAGCAAACACTCAATGTATGCAAGCAAGTACGGCCTGCAGGCGGCACCAGCTTTATTTTTTTGGAGGTGAATGTTCTTATTTCGACCTTCAAAATACCATGATTACTTCTTCAAGACTTCTGCTGGCAAATGATCCATCAGTTTACTCTGCATCAATAACTTGGGAAAAACTTCAAGAGTGGCTTCACATGGGTTAAAAACGTGGCCTCCATTGAGACAGGTAAGTTGCAGTCATAAACCTTAATCTTTCCCTCATCGAGTAGTATCGCAACAGCAAGAAAATGTTTGACTTCTACGCTCATGAATGCAAGAATTCTCTATTCCTTGGTCCAGCTCTTGCCGTGTAGATATGACCTCTTCCCTCTAACATAGTTAATCATGTCTTCATCCCATTTGAACGTACAAACTAACTGATAAATTCCCCAACCACTGAGACTAGATATACTACAGAGAGTATTGTACCTACTTTTGAAATTATTGTAGAAGTTGAGGTCCATTATCCTTCTTGGAAGCATCATAAGCATCCGGGTACGCTAATTGCCTGCCCCTCATGAGGCAGAAAATTTCATCGACATACAATGGTATAAGAAGACAATTTTTAAATCGGTTAGTAATTTTAAAGAAGAAAAACACAGTAGAAAGATTCTGTTGTAGAGGGTTCTCTGAATCAGTTCACAGATTACCCAGCTAACACAACTTATGCAACAAATGTATATTATGTTGCAACAGAATACCCAAATGTTATAACAGATTACACATCTGTTGCATAGCTTATTCTTCATGGAGTATATAGGAAGGCTAGGTTAGCAAAAGTAAGCTTACATTGTCCATATACCACTCACGCATATTTGTCATACTCATGAAGTCTTGGGCGGCAAATAAATGCATGGTGTATTCTTATGGAGGTTTTATCTCGTTAGTCATGATTTTTTCTAGTTTCTTCTTCTCTTAATAGCTAAGTGCCACATATATGTCCACCTTCTTCAGCGGCCCCTGAACTTTGACAACTCTTGGAGCAGGAGGAGTTATATTTTTTTCTAGTCAGAGTGTAGAGTATTTGGCTAATGATTCTTATCTTCCTCCTAACCACTATTATAGGAGTGTATGGCTCCCTCACCTTCTTGGATGGTATGAAACACCTCTTGGATTTCAACTCCTTAGCAGCTTCAGCAATAGCCTCTAGTTTTTTAAGAATTTTATCATCTCTGTCCTTGCACACTTTGCATTTGCAATGGGAACATGAGGGTGAAGAGGGTGAAAGGGACCTGTGCAAGGGGTGTTTTCAAACATATTTATTTTTTCCTGAGCACCAACATACTTATAATCATGAATGGCAACAGTAACAACATCAGGATAGCTTCCACCATCATCAACAACTCCACTAGCAAAACCCCAAGAAAAAGCATCCGGATCTATTTTAGTAGGTTAGTCATGAAGAACTTCAATATTGTGTGGTGTTTTTGATGGTTTTCGAACAAAGGATGTTACTTCTTTATTGTTGATGATGTTTTTGATGATGTTGGAACAAATAATGTTATTTCTTTGTTATTGATTTTTTTATTTGTTATTTCTTTGTAGTTTAAGTTGTTGTTGATGTTGCAACAGACAGAGCAATTATTGGAACAAATCAAACCACTAGCAACGCTAGCTTAATGTATTTCAACAGACTCCACATCTGTTGCAATAGACTCCACATCTATTGTAACAGACTCCACATCTGTTGCAACAAATTCCATATTTATTGCAACAGATGGATAATGTTCTTTCTGTTCTTCTCTTGTTTGATATTAATTTTTTTCCTCTTCTTTGTAGATATAAGGAATTGAAAGTTGATCAATTTTTGCTCGACCAACACAAGAGGCTACGGTAAGGATGGGTTCAGAGAAATAAGCTACTTGTAGATGGAACCACTTCATATGTGGGAGGTATGTATTACTGATGATGTTATCATGAAAACACACATATAGTACACTAATTTTGTGATTTTTTATCGTTTAGTCATTGATCATTCAAATAGATATCTATAATTTTATAATTAAGTTTGATAGGTTCGAACTAATAAGGCAGAGGGACTGTAAATATGGTTTTGATACCCTGTTAAGATTCAATGTCGGTTGTTGCTCATGTTTATGTGTTAAGTATTATGAAGGGATCTAGTTTTGGTGTCATTGTAATGAGATTCAATGGCAATTGGACTAAATTTTAGGGTGTATTAGACTCTGAGAGGGCCTTTGAAACCTCCCATTGCTTCAACCAAGAACAAAAATCAATATAGTTATTGCCCTAGCCAAAATTTATATGGTTGTATTGATCGGGTTATGATTATACACCAGAAGGTGCGGTGGGAGAATGCCTGTGAGGGAAAATAGGGGGTTGATGAAAGAATATATCATCTGAGAGCTAATTAAATAGGAAACATAGGGTAGAAAGGAACTTCTAGCGAATCTGACCGATGAAACTAACTTAGAACATAAGAAATCTGAATCAAGTACAAAAATGAAAGTGTATCCAATAATGAAAAATCCATATGTTATTTATCTAAAAGAAAATTAGTGCAAATGGTCTCTTTGATAGGGAGCTGTGTCTAGGTAGCATGGTCGGGATTATTACCTATATAGAAAATAGCAGAAGACCAAGAAAGTAGCCTGGGAGCATCGAGGGTTGAAATGATGTATAGTAAGTCTAGAAAACTAGTGTTGATAATAGCTACAATTAAAACAAGGAATCTAAGAGAAGGCTGCAGTTTTTGAATTTTAAATTACATTGCATGCCTTCTACTTTGTGTTTTCGATTAGGTCCACTACTGTTGACCTGATCTGAACCATAAACAAGATTGAAAGGCAGATTGAGTATAATTACTTACTTATCAATATGGATATAATTGATTGTGTTTTCTAGCCTTAGCATGCTTTCAACATATCTTAGAAAAGATTAGAGGCTTGCTGTAGTATGTGAATCCCGATAATTTTTAAGCTTGCCTCCAGCTTGATGATTTGGTATTCAAGCTTGTTGTTCCTATCTTTGAAGTTGGTATAGAGTTGTAGGTCTTTTGTGATCTTGATAAGGAACACTTTCTTTGAAGTTATGGCATTGTAGAAGGCTTTTAGAACACATTTTATTCAGAAGCCTTAAATGATACATGGAGGGTGGCTATGTTTGTTTTAGGTCAAAATGTGTTGATGCACAGTCAAGTAGTGGTCCAAATAGTTGAATAACTCACTTTTATCGAGCGTTGCTCATTACATCTTTCTCAACTAACCTTCAATAAATTTGATATATTAATTAGCAATGAGTTACATAACGTTTGATCTAAACTGACTCTACCAAGCCTATCAAACATTACGTAACACTAGGCTCATTACCCTATCAAAATCTTTGACCTAGTTAGTGCATAAATCAAAGGAGCTTAGTCTCTCAGCTTTTATGCTGACCAATCTTCTCCCATATAAAGGACAAGATATTCGCCATGCAAAATTCTACATCGTCGCCAGAAATTCTTGCCACAACAAAAGTCTTTTGAAGGCATGATTATTAATCTCTCAATATCACTTTTATGACTTTCTTGACGTCTCTTGCAATTATATTGGAATGGACAAACTAAACTAAGCACAATTGCTCACTATGTCCATTCCAATATATTGGCAAGAGATGTCAAGATAACCCTAAAAGTTATATTGAGAGACTACTAGTCATGCCTTCTCAAGAGTTTCATTGTGACAAGAATTTCTAGCGATAGTGTAGACTTTTGAATGGCGGATATCTTGTCCTCTATATGGGAGAAGATTGATCAGTAGAAAAGATGAGAGATTGACCTCATTTGATTTATGCACTAACTTGGGCAAAGATTTTGATAGGGTAATAAGCCTGGAGTTACGTAACGTTGAGGCTTGATAGAGTTAGTTTATATCAAACATTACATAACTCCTTGCTAATAAATTTACCAAATCCCTTGAAGGTTGGTTGAGTAAGATTCATTGAGCAACGCTCGATAAAAGTGAGTTATTCAACTGTTGGGACCACTGTTTGACTGTGCATCAACATATTTGACCTAAAACAAACATATCGACCCTCCATGTATTATTTAAGGCTTCTGAATAAAGTATTCTAAAGGCCTTCTACAATGCCACAACTTTGAAGGAGAAAGTGTTCCTGATCAAGCTCAAAAAAGACCAAGAACTCTATACCAACTTCAAAGGTGGAAACAGCAAGCTTGAATACCAAATCGACAAGCTGGAGGCAAGCTTGAAAATTATTAGGATTCACATACTACAACAATCCTCTGATCTTCTCCAAGATATGTTGAAAGCATGCTAAAGAAAGAAAACACAATCAATTAATCCATATTGCTAAGGAAGTAATGATACTCAATTTGTCTTTCAATTTTGTTTGTGATTCCAATCAGGTCAACAGCAGTGGACCTAATTGGAACCACAAAATAAAAAGGCATGGGATGCAATTTAAAATTCAGAAATTGCAGCCTTCTCTTAGATTCCTTATTTTAACTGTAACTATTATTGGAATAAATTTTCTGGACTTACTGTACATCATTTCAACCCTCGATGTCCATAAAGGTACTTTCTTGGTGTTATTCTATTTTCTATGTAGGTGATCATCCTGACTATGCTTTCTAGTTGCAACACCCTAGCAAAGTGTCCATCTGCATTATTTTTCTTTGAGAGAAATAATAGATGGATTTACATTACCAGATACACTTTCATATTTGCACTTGATTCAGATTTCTCATATTTTAAGTCAATTTCATCGGTCAAATTCGCTAGAAGTTCCTTGCTAACTAACCTATATCTCCTCTTCAATTAGCTTTCAGATGATATAGTCTTTCACCAACTCCCCTTTTCCTCGTAGTCATTCTTCTTCGGCTCCTTCTTGTGTATAATCATATTCTCGAACAACCCTTCTATATAAATTGGGGCCAGGAAAATTTCTATTTGTTTTCCATTCTTATTTGATGCAGTCCGAGGCTTCGAAGGACTTCTTAGAGTCTAATACATACTTAAACTTATGTCCAATCGCTATTGGCTCTCTGTAATGACACCAAATATTGATCCTTTCGCAAAACTTAACACACATACACATGAGCAACGACACCATCATCATGGGGCCCTCAGACTTATCAATTTAAACCCATCAAACTTAACTGTACAATGCAGCATCTTATTTGAATGATCAGTGCCTAATCGGTTAAAAACTACATTTACAAAAACATTATACTTTGTGTGTGTTGTCCTGATGACCTTATCAGTAATACTTAACTCCCACACATTAAAGTGAATCTATCCATCTGCACACACCTTATTCTTCTTATCCCATCTATGGCTTAAATTGAATAAACAGATGACTAACAAGTTGCAATAGATACCACATCTACTTAGATTTAACAAATAATTATAGACAATTGTTACGATAGATGATCAATCTGTTGCAACATAGGACTTATCTGTTGGAAATATCAAAGAGGTATATGCATCTGTTGCAACAGTTTTAATAAGTTGTAAATTATCAAACAGATAGAATATATTTTACAAAAGATTACCCATCTGTTAGATTTATTTTAAAGCAATTTTCTTTTCTTTCTGAAATACAATAAAATATAAAATGTTGTTTTTAGATCCGTTGTTTTAATTTAAATATTCAAAAAGTCACCAGTTTTATTTAATTAAGGGATGAACAGTCGTGGCTTTTTGACTAACCCCTTTGAATTCAATTATTTATAAATAGGTCCCTCCTTACTCGTTCATTCTACTACACTTACGGATATGGCTAATCTAGATTTGTACAAGAAGATTTATATTAAGTCCTTTCAAAAACTTCAAAGGCAGTTTGATGAACTCCAGAAGGATTTGACCAACTTCAGAGCAAGGGTGAGGAGGGCCCTGCTGCTGTCGGATGAAAATTATTTGATTGACAATAACAATGATACTAATACTAATAATAATAATAATAGTAATAATAATTAGGTTATATTTTTTTTTAGCATATTTATTTTTCTTTTTTATATCGGATCTACCTAAGGGATTCAAAAATCTATGTTTGGTCGACTTTGAATTTTTAATTCTTATTTAATATTTAATTATCATTCTGTTTATTCCTTATTCTTAACATGTTGACGATTGGAGGTAGGGATTGAGCATTTGTGGCAACAGAGGCTAATCTGATGCGATAGATGGATCATATGTTGCAACGGATGGTTATTAATAAAAAAGAAAGGGTTATTATTATTGAGAGGGTGAAAAGTCATGAATTTCTAATTATTTAATATGAAAAATGGTTCGTAAATAAATAATAATGAAATAAATGATAAACACGATTTGTAACCATAAAAGAATGGTTATTTAATTTTAATAACTGATCGTGACTTTTTACCATTTTTGTTTTTAAATCTATTTTTTAAAATTATTTATTTATTATATAATAAAAAAGATAAATAGTCGTGACTTTTTCTCTAAACACATTCAACAATATTGTTGATACAACAAATTTCTCATCTGTTGCGACTGATGAATCAGCTGTTAGAAGAAATAAAAAAAGCTCCTAAAACAGATGGTCGATTTGTTGCAACAGATGGTATATATGCAGTAACAGATGGGTTATCTAATGCAACAGATAAATAATCTATTACCACAACTCAATAATAATGGTTATTATTTTATTAGAGAAATAGTTATTGAAAAAAGGTGTCTTAGATTTTTAAATTGAGAAAAAGGTTATTTAAATTTAACAACTTATTAATAATAATTAGCTAAAAACTCATGACTTGTGACAATAATAAAAAACTCACCAGCTTGATTTAATTAAGTCATTTTTTTCATAGAAAACAATAAGAAAATAAATGATAAACACAATAAAAAATAAAATTAATAAAAAAAATAGTTAATTAATTTGAATAATTGACGTTAATATTAAATAGGCTCCATTTCTTTTCACAGAAAAAAAAATTGTTTTTAGATATATTTTTTTAATTTATATAATAAAAAAGTCAGCAAATTTGGATTAATGATATGATGATAATTTAAAACAAGATAGATTATATGCTGCAACAAATAGATTATTTGATGCAACAGGTTATCTATTTGTTGTAAAAGAAGATATATTTGTTGTCACAGATGAGTTATCTGATGCAACAGATATAAAATATGTTGTCACAACTTAATAAAATGGTTCTTAGATAGAACTAATTAATAATAATAAGCTGAAAAGTCATGACTTATCACAATAATGCTTAATTTAATTAAGTCATAACTTTTCACAGTAATAAAAAATATAATTAACAAATGGAGGTGAACAGTCGCGCCTTTTTGCCTAACTTATTCAAATTCAATCCTATACAAATAGGTCCCTTACTCGATCATTTGTTCAACTACACGTTATTTATTTATTGCATCTTGTCTTTCATATTACACCTTCCACTTGTAACGACCCAATTTGCTGAACCAGAATGCTACACGGTGCTCATAACCTCAAAGGACCACAAGCTAACCCATGACTGATATCTGTACCTGTATAATGCATAAGATAACATAATAATGCGAAAACATGCACTGAAAGGACATAAGGTTCGTTCATGAACATAACTGAATAACGTAGCATTTGTGTGGGGTAATAAAATACCCAAAACAAAACTGAAGTCTCAAACATGATAGTCTGTATTTAGTCTGCATCTCGTCTGGAAGCCTCTACTGTCTGAAGAATCTGAATAAGGAGTTGATGGGACATATCCCCAACTAACTCCAACTAAATCAATGAGATACTAGAAAATCATTATATCCTCAAAGGATGAGGGCTTACTTCTACTCTGACTGCTAAATCTAGGATCTACTGCTGATCTGGAACTCGTGTCTCTGAACCTATGGTTTAACATAAAAAGAAAGCACCATAGCGCGAATGCGTCAGTACATATGTATTGAGTATACATATGAGGTAGGCTATATGCAAGGGTTTGCATGCATGAATAATTCTAACTGATTTTCTAACATGAACGTGAGAATACAGGCATAAATACGTAACTGTAACTGCTAACGTGATTTTGCAATTTCTGAGTCTGTATACTGATAACGTGACATGCTAATAACTGATATGACTGATAACATGAAGGACTATAACTGAATAATACTCATAACATGGGTGATTGTATCTGAGTATAACTGATAACGTGGGTGACTGTAGCTGACAGTCCTGAATTTGATGGAACCATCTGAGTTCTGTACTGTGTCTGAGTTGATTGTGTCTGACAGTCCTGAAATTTAAAGAACTATCTGAGTTCTATTACTGAGATTGATTGACTGTATCTGACAATCCTGATTCTGTAACATAAAACTGTGGGAAGTAGTATCTAACCAACATACCCCAAAGGTGCTATGAAAGCTGAGTTGGGGTCCAATCTATGCCCTGATCAAAAGGGTGTCAATACCGCACCACTGGTAAGGACAACATGTGAGTAACCCTCATATAATAGGTAACTCTAGTGAGAATGGTGGGAACCCTCACATAACAGGTTAAGCCACCTCATCTACCCTCATATAGCAGGCTACGATGTCTCAACCTATACTGGCTACACAGTTCTGGAATGTAAGGATTTCTTCTAGGAATCACACCCTTGTATAACAGGTAAGTCCCCATCCTTGGGTTTACTCGCTGCTAACTCCCACTCCTATCTGACTAGACATTGAGCACGATTTACTGAACTGAACTAAGCATAGATTGAGTTACTAAATTTTTGTGGCTGATGGAATGCTACTGCTATTTGAAAACTGACTGAGTCATGAGATCATAAAGATTTTTCCTGAGTCATAAGACTATCTAAAGTCTAAGAGTTCATAGCTTGACTGAGAGTATCATGAAACATGACATGGATCTAGGCGCACAGCTAATATTTTGGGTACAAGTACCCCCAAGACTCGATGGAATTAAACAGATTTGACTTGATATTCTTGAATACATGATAATCACCACAATACGTTTATTGAAGCATTTCATCAAATATCTAATAGGCATAAGCCTGTGCATTTATGGGGATTTTCATGATATCATGCTACTTAGGCAAATTTCCTTCATCTAGGTATTTTATCAAACATGTGGTAGGCATAGTACATGTAAACATCATGGTATAGCAATTAAACATCAAGGTTCAATTCCAATTTCATCATACAAGGTTTTAGTCATGAGATTTCATAAATCTTTACCTATACTAATCAACCCACATGGAATTTATCGTCAAATCATGGAGTAGAAATCAAGTCCTCGTTTATAAACATGAAAGAGAACATACAAAGCATGAAAACATGAAGAGAATCCATAGCTTGTAGTTAAAAAGGATTCTTAGACTTCATGGATGAAAAGAGTCCATCAATGAACACAATGCATACCTTAGTTCGTGATTTCATGAAGATTGATGGTGAAACCTTCCTGAATTTGAATCCTTAATAGAAGCCCTAGTTTGTTCTTGAGATAAACTTGATAGAAAATAATATGTTTTGGGTGAAAAGTGGTTGAATCATGTGTTAAAGGGATTATATAGGGGTGGGAAGTTGACCCTTTTAATCCTGGTCACGTCATTAAATTTTTAATAAAATTTCCCGAGTGGGACCCTTGGCGCGACCCGGAATTATCGCGCCGTGTCACTAGAAATTGATAATTGGGAAACTGCACGGGGGCACGATGCGGACCTATCGCGTTGCCACCTTGTCTATGACCTGGAAGTTTGGCGTGACACGCCAGTATTCACGGAGAGACACTGGAATTTGACAATTACTATCTGAGCTATCTCCGCGATGCGCTGAAGGCTCAGGTCTAACATTATTTCACTAAAAAGGCTCTAACTCTTCGGTTGGGTGTCGGATTTGGGCGAATTATATATCAATAGAAAGCCTATTCAATTTACCACGTGATAGGAAGTGAAAATTATGGAAATACCATGTGTATAAGAATGAATTCTTATTTCAAAGCAAGTTTTAACATCCTTAAGATGATTTTCAAGCTAAGAAAAAGCACGGGTATTGCAATATCCCTTGTGAGCATTCGTCTTTGAATGAGACTGACTCAGAGGGGAAACAATGAACTGAACATGAATAACTGGGACATTATCTCATGACGTACGTGACTGACAAGCTGAACATAACATACAGAACATGTATGTCTGATCCATGAGTAACTGATTCATAAATTGATAACTGAAAGTTCTGAAAAACTAAGTTTTCTCACAATGAGAATGAATGTTTGATGCATAACTATATAACTGATCTGATACATGAATGGAAGACTGAATATGAGGTGGTACTTAATACCAAACTTATCATGGAAATATGTGCATGAGATTGAATACCAAGTTAGTGATGCACACTAATCATGAAATTGAGTAAGCTTAAGGACAACTGTTACCTTGAGCTTGATCTGAGTTGGCCGGGAAGAGGTGAGGGTACTTGGTATGCATATCTACTTCTGCTTCCCAATTAGCTCCCTCGACGAACTAATTTCACCCAAGAACTTTAACTAAAGGGACTTCTTTGTTCCTTAATCTACGAGTATGATAGTCTATGATTTTGACTAGAATCACTTCATAAGAGAGGCTGTTCTGAACATCGATGCTCTGAATAGAGACTACGACTGATGGGTCACCTATGCACTTCTTGAGCAAAGAGACATGAAAGACCGAATGAACTGAGGCTAGATCTAAAGGCAATTCGAGCTCATAAGCTACCTTTGAAATCAATTACACACGCCCTTAGAATATCCTCCAAAGTCTGAATGGTCCTTTCTGCATGACCATCTGTCTAAGGATGAAAGGTTGTACTGAAATAAACTTGGGTACCAAGACCCTTTGGGAATGCTTTCCAAAAATGAGAGGTGAACTGGGTACCTCTTTCTAAGATAATAGTTGATGGAACACCATGCAATCTGACTAGCTCCTTAATGTAGAGCTTAGCTTAATCCTCGGCTGAATAAGAGGTATGAACTGGAAGGAAAAGATCTGATTTGGTCATTTTGTCTACAATGACCCAAATTGAATTATGATGACAACGAGTTTGAGGCAAACCCATCACGAAGTCCATGTTCACAAATTCCCACTTCCAAGTAGGAATACTGAACTCCTGCATAGGACCACTAGGCTTTTGATGCTCTATCTTAACTTGCTGACATGTAAAGAACTTAGCCACAAACTCTGCAATATTTCTTTTCATCCCACTCCACCAATAGATTTCCTGCAAGTTGCGGTACATATTTCTGGCCCCTGGATGAATAGAGTAGCGCGTACCATACGCTTCTGCAAGAATTCACTGCCTTATGTCATCTACGTCTGGAATACAAAGACGGCCCTGATAACAAAGAACACCATCTCCCCCTTGGGAGAAAACCTCTATTTTCTGATTCTAAACTAACTCATTTAGCTTGACAAGGCTAGGATCCTTATCTTGTTTTTCTTACACCTAAGAAACTAGAGATGATTCTGAACTACTCTAAATATATACACCACCCTCTGAAGAGTCGACTAAGAAAACGCCTAGTCTGGAAAGCTAGTGGACTTCCTGGACTAACTTCTTCTTACTATCATCAACATGAGAAATACTACCTATGGACAGTCTACTGTGAGCATCGGCCACTACGTTGTCCTTGCCCGAATGATAGAGGACACTCACGTCATAATCTTTTAAGAGCTCTAACCACCTTCTCTGACAAAGATTGAGATATTTTTGAGAAAATACATATTGAAGGGTCTTATGATCTGTGAAGATGTCTACATGAACTCCGTAGAGATAATACCTCCAAATCTTTAAGGTAAATACTATGACTGCTAACTCAAGATCATGAGTAAGATAATTCTTCTCATGGGGTTTAAACTGTCTGGAGGCGTAGTCTATGACCTTACCATATTGCATAAGGACACAACCTAAATGCACTCTGGATACATCACATTAAACTATAAAACCATCTGAACTATATGGAAGAGCTAGAATTGGAGCTGAGTCGAGTCGAGTCTTCAATTCCTGAAAACTCTTCTCGCAAGGATCTGACCACTGGAACTTGACTTTCTTCTGAGTCAATCTGGACATAGGAGATGCAATAGAAGAAAATCCTTCAACAAACCATTTGTAATAGCCAACCAAACTCAAGAAACTCTTTATATCTAATAGAGAAATATGGCTAGGCCAGTTCTTACTACTTCAGTCTTTTGAGGATCTAGTCTAATTCCATTATCGGAAATAATATGGCAAAGTAATGCTACTGATATTAGCCAAAATTGTCACTTACTAAATTTGGCGAATAACTGATGATTTTTGAGAGTCTGGAGTACTATTCTGAGATGGTCTGCATGATCTCGCCCAGTGCGGGAATAGACTAGAATATCATCTATGAAGACTATGACAAACATGTCCAAGTACTGTTTGAACACACGGCTTATCGAGTCCATGAAAGCAGCTAGGGCATTGGTAAGACCAAATGACCTAGCTAGAAATTCGAAATGACCATACTGCGTACGGAAAACTATCTTTGGGATGTCACATTCTCTAACTCTGAGCTGATGATAGCCAGATTTGAGGTATATCTTAGAGAAATAACTGGCTCTCTCAAGTTGGTCAAACAAGTTACCGATTCTGGGAAGAAAATACTTTTTCTTGACCATAACCTTATTGAGTTGACGGTAATCAATGCATATTCTGAATAAACCATCTTTCTTGCACATGAATAAGACTGGTGCATCCCATGGGGAAACGTTGGGTTAGATGAATCCCTTATCTAAGAGATCCTTTAACTGTTCTTTTAGTTTCTTGAGTTCTGCTGGTGCCATTCTATATGGCAGAATAGAGATAGGTTGAGTGTCTAAAAGAAGATCAATTCTGAAATCTATTTCCCTATCAGGAGAAATTCTTAGTAGATCTTTGGGAAAGACATTTGAATATTCATTCACTACTGGGACTGATTTGAGACTATGAGCCTCGGAACTGGAATCTCTAACATAAACTCGATGATAAACACATCCCTTAGATATCAATTTCCTTGCCCAAATGTAGGAAACAAGTTGACCCCTGAAAGCGGATATGCTACCTTTCCACTCTAGGATGGGTTTATTTGGGAACTGAAACTGAACTGTTCTATTTCTGCAGTTGACTGTGCATAGAAGGAATGAAGCCAATCCATGCCGAGAATGACATCAGAATCAATCATCTCTAACTCGACTAAATTTACAGATCTGACATTTTGAAATATCATAACTGAGCAATTCCTATATACCCGCCGAGCTATGATGGTTTTACCCACAGGGGTAGATACTAAAAAGGGTTTTGCTAGAATTTCAGGACTAATTCTGAAATCAACTGCAATATAAGGAGTAACGAAAGACAAGAAAGATCCTGGATCTAGCAAAGTATAAGCATGCACATGAAAGATCTGTAACGTACCAGTAACTAAATCAGGAGAATTTTCCTGATCCTATTGAGTCTAAAGAGCATACAGATAATTTGGGTATTGCTCGCTAATAGCACTGGAAGTGGCACCCTGCTGATTTGGGTGATCAGACTGAGCTGAAGAGCGATTCTATTGACCTTGAGGACCTGGCTGAGGACAGTCTCTAAATCTATGGCCTGGCTTTCAACAACCAAAATAAATGCCACTACCTACTCTACACACACCCTGATGGTGATTACCATAAGTCTGGCAAAGAGGATAGGTGAGGACGCTGCTGATACTGCCCAAGTTCTTAGAGCCTAGCGGTCTATCTTTGTTACCCTATCTGAACTTAGAAACTGGAGCACTGGCTGTAGAGAGAACTGGAACTAATGACTTAGGAAAAAACTAAGAATGGTTTCCTCCGTCTGATTTAGGCTGATCAAAGTTAAAACTACCTATCTTCGCTCTCTTATTTTGTTTCTCTCTCTGATTAATCTTTTGCTCATCTATCTATTAAGCATGGGTCATAAGTCTAGCTAAGGTCATGTCACTATTCAGCATGGCAGATCTGCACTCATTAACCACTCTGTTGTTCACCCCTGAAGTGAATTTACTCATCTTAGATCTACTGTCTGCAACTACATGAGGAGCATACCTAGCTAATTGAGTAAACTTAAAAAAATACTCTTTCACTGTCATATTGCCCTACCTGAATTTGATGAACTCTAGCACCTTGACTTTTCTAAGCTCTTGGGGAAAGAATCTATCTAAGAATGCAGTGACAAACTCCTCCCACTCTATAGGACCTGCATCATCTGATCTTTCAGACTTCCACTATTTGAACCAAGCATGAGCCACATCCTACAACTGGTATGCAACTAGCTTAGCACTCTTAAAAGTAGTCACCCCTATGGAGTCTATTACTTTTTGAACTTGATCTAAAAATTCCTGAGGGTCTTCATCTACCTTCGACCCGAGGAAGGTTGGAGGATTCATTCAGGTAAAGTCCTGAATCCTTGCTGTAGCTGAGTTAACCACTGGGTTCATTAAAATAACTGTTAGTCATTCATTATAAGCAGCGACTTATTGAGCAAGAGTCAGGCTAAAAAACATGATCGTCCAAAGGTTCTTCGGGCTGAGGGGATAACTGATTTCTTCTCTTAGGAGACATATTTTGAAATAAAAAGAAAAAACAGATTAGACTGAGAGATTGACTTATGATTATGCTCACTGGAAGGACATGAATACTAAAAGAAGGGAAACTATTCTTAAACATCTCATAGCCTCTTGCACATAAATGTGGCGCGCAACACACCCATGTACTAGACTCTACTAGATACGGCTTTCAGATTTCCTAGGTCTCTATTGAACCTTAGGCTATGATACCAAGTTTGTAACAACTCAATTTGCTAACCAAAATGCTACATGGTGCTCATAACCCCGAAGGACCACAAGCGAACCTATGAATGATATTTGTACTTGTATACTACATAAGATAAAATAATAATATGGAAACATGCACTGAAAGGCCATAAGGTTCGATCTTGAACATAACTGAATAATGTAACATTTGTGTTGGGTAATAAAATACCCAAAACAAAAACTAAAGTCTCAAATATGATAGTCTGTATCTAGTCTGCATCTTATCTGGAAGCCTCTACTGTCTGAAGAATCTGAATAAGGAGTTGATGGGACATGTCCCCAACTAACTCTAACTAATAAGCTAATGAATGAAATACTAGAAAATCATTATGTCCTCGAATAATGCTATATGCAAGGGTTTACATACATGAATAATGCTAACTGACTGTCTAACATGAATGTAAGAATACATGCATAAATACGTAACTGTAACTAATAACGTAATTTCAAGATTTCAGAGTCTGTATACAGATAACGTGACATGCTAGTAACTGATATAACTGTATCTGAGTATATCTAATAACGTGGGTAACTGTAGATGATAGTCTTGAATCTGATGGAACCACCTGAGTTCCGTACTGTATCTGAGTTAACTGTGTCAGACAGTCCTGAAATCTGAAGAACTATCTGAGTTCTATTACTGAGACTGATTGACTGTATCTGACATTCTTGATTCTATAACATGAAACTGTGGGAAGTAGTATCTAACCGACATGCCCCAAAGGTGCTATGATAGCTAAGCTAGGGTCCAATCTATGCCCTGATTAGAAGGGTATCAATACCGCACCACTGGTAAGGACAACATGTGAGTAACTCTCATATAACAAGTAACTCTAGCAAGAACAGTGGTAACCCTCACATAACAGGTTAAGCCACCTCATCTACCCTTATATAGTAGGCTACGATGTCTCAACCTATGTTAGCTACATAGTTCTGCAATGTAAGGATTGCTTATAGGAATCACACCCTCGTATTATAGGTGAATCCCCATCCTTGGGTTCACTCGGTGCTAATTCCTACTCCCATCATAATGGATACTGAGCATGATTTACTGAACTGAACTGAGCATGGACTGAGTTACTAAATTTCCATGGCTAACAGAATACTACTAATATTTGACAACTGACTGAGTCATGAGATCATGAAGATTTTTCCAGAGTCATAAGACTATCTAAAGTCTAAGAGTTCATAGCTTGACTGAGAGTATCGTGAAACATGACATGGATCTAGACGCACAGCTAATATTTTGGGTACAAGTACCCCCAGGACTCGATGGAAGTAAACAGACCTGACTTGATATTCTTGAATACATGATAATCACTATAATACGTTTATTAAAGAATTTCATCAAACGTCTAACAGGAATAAGCTTGTACATTTATGGGGATTTTCATGATATCATTCTAGTTAGGCAAATTTACTTCATCTAGGCATTTTATCAAACATATGGCAGGCATAGTACATGTAAACATCATGGTATAGTAATTAAACTTCATGGTTCAATTTCAATTTCATCATACAAGGTTTTATTCATGAGATAAATTTTTATCTATACTAATCAACCCATATGGAATTTATCATCAAATCATGGAATAGAAATTAATTCCTCATTTATCAACATGAAAGAGAACATACAAAGCATGAAAACATGAAGAGAATCCATAACTTGTAGTGAAAAAGGATTCTTGGACTTCATGGACGAAAAGAGTCCATGAATGAACACTATACATACCTTAGTTCATAATTTTGTAAAGATTGATGGTGAAACCTTCCTGAATTTGAATCCATAATAGAAACCCTAGTATGTTCTTGAGATAAACTTGAGAGAAACTAGTATGTTTTGGGTGAAAAGTGGCTGAATCACATGCTAAAGAGATTATATAGGGATAGAAAGTTGACCCTTTTAACCCTAGACACGTCATTAAATTTTCATCAAAATTTCCGGGGTTGGGCCCTTGGCGCGACACAACGTTATCACGTCGTGTCACTGGAAATTAACAATTGGGAAACTACATGGTGGCTCTACGTGGAGCTATCGCGTGGCCACCTTGTCTATGACCTGGAAGTTTAGTGCGACGTACCAGTAACTCGGAGCAACACTGGAATTTGATAATTTCCATTTGAGCTATCTCCGCGATGCGCTGAAGGCTCAGGTCAAACACTGTTTTACTAAAAAGGCTCTAACTCTTCGTCCGGGTGTCGGATTTGGGCGAATTATATATCAATGGAAAGCTTATTCAATTTCCCACGTGATTGGACGTAAAAATTATGGAAATACCATGTGTATAAGAATGAATTCTTATTTCAAAGAAAGTTTTAACATCCTTGAGATTATTTCAAGCTAAGAAAAAGCACGGGTATTACAATATCTTCCCCTTGTGAACATTCATCCACGAATTAGACTAACTGAGAGGGGAAACAATAAACTAAAAATGAATAACTGGGACATGATCTCATGACGAACATGACCGACAAGCTAAACATAACATACTAAACATGCATATCTGATGTTTGCGTAACTAATTCATAAATGCATAACTGAAAGTTCTGAAGAACTAAGTTTTCTCACAATGAGAATGCATGTCTGATGCATATCTATATAACTGATCTGATACATTAATGGATAACTAAATATGCAGTGGTACATGATGCCAAGCTTATCATGGGAATATGAGCATAAGACTGAATACCAAGTTAGTGATGCACACTAATCATGAAATTGAGTAAGCTTAAGAAAAACTGTTACCTTGAGCTTGATCTGAGTTGGTGGGGAAGAGGTGAGGGTACTTGGTACGCATATCTGCTTCTACTTCCCAAGTAACTCCCTCAACAGACTGATTTCGCTAAAGAACTTTAACTAGAGAGACTTTTTTGTTCCTCAATCTACGAGTATGATAGTCTAGGATTTTGAATGGAATCTCTACATGAGAGAGACTGTTCTAAACATCGATGCTCTGAATAGAGACTATGACTGATGGGTCACCTATGCACTTCTTGATCAAAGAGACATGAAAGACCGAATGAACTGAGGCTAGATCTGAAGGCAATTCAAGCTGATAAGCTACCTTGCCAAATTGACTGAGAATCTTGAAGGGACCAATATATTGGGGACTAAGCTTTCCCTTTTTGCCGAATCTCTTTACTCCTTTCATAGGAGAGATGTTAAGGTAGACATAGTTACCAATCTCAAACTCAAGATCCTTTGTATAAACATCTGCATAAGACTTCTGTCGTCTCTGTGCAGCCCAAAGTCTTTCTCTAACTAACTAAACTTTCTCTAAGTCATCGAATACTAAGTCTGGACCTATGACTAAGGCCTCACTAACTTTGAACCAACGAATTAGAGATATTCATCTCCTACCATAGAGAGCTTCAAATGGAGCCATCTAAATACTGGAATGATAGCTATTATTGTATGCAAACTCAATAAAAGGCAGGTGATCATCCCAACTACCCTTGAAATCAATTACACATGCCCTTAGCATATCCTTCAAAGTCTGAATGGTCCTTTCTGCTTCACCATCTACCTGACGATGAAAGGTTGTACTGAGATAAACTTGGGTACCAAGATCTTTTTAGAATGCTTTCCAAAAATGAGAGGTGAACTGGGTACCTCTGTCTGAGATAATATTCAACTGAACACCGTGCAATCTGACCATCTCTTTAATGTAGAGCTTGGCTTAATCCTTGGATGAATAAGAGGTATGAACTGGAAGAAAAAGAGTTGATTTGGTCATTCTGCCTACAATGACCCAGACTAAATTTTGCTGACAACAAGTTCCAGGCAAACCCATCACGAAGTCAATGTTCACAACTTTCCACTTCCAAGTAGGAATACTAAACTCTTGCATAGGACTACTAGGATTCTGATGCTCTGTCTTAACTTGCTGACATGTAGATAACTTAGCCACAAACTCTGCAATATTTCTTTTCATCCCATTCCACCAATAGATTTCCCGCAAGTCGTGGTACATCTTTGTGGCCCCTGGATGAATAGAGTAGCGTGCACCATGCGCTTCTATAAGAATTCGCTTTCTTATGTCATCTACGTCAGGAACATAAAGACAACCCTGACAATGAAGAACACCATCTCCCCTTTGGGAGAAAACCTTATTTTTTGATTTTGAACTAACTCATTTAGCTTGACAAGGCTAGGATCCTTATCTTGCTTTTATTTCTCCTAGGAAACTAGAGATGATTCTAAACTACTCTGAATATATACACCACCCTCTAAAAAGTCGACTAAGCAAACGCCTAGTCTAGAAAGATGGTGGACTTCCTAGACTAACTTCTTCTTACTATCATCAACATGAGAAATACTACCCATGGACAGTCTACTGAAAGCGTCGGCCACTACATTGGCCTTGCCCAGATGATAGAGGAAACTCATGTTATAATATTTTAAGAGCTCTAACCACCTTATCTAACTAAGATTGAGATCTTTTTGAGAAAAGATATACTAAAGGCTCTTATGATTGTGAAGATGTCTACATGAACTTTGTAGAGATAATGCCTCCAAATCCTTAAGGCAAATACTACAGCTGCTAACTCAAGATCATGAGTAAGATAATTTTTCTCATGGAGTTTAAGTTGTCTGGAGGCGTAGGATATGACCTTACCATGTTGCATGAGGACAAAACCTAAACCCAGTCTGGATGCATCACAATAAACTACAAAACCATCTAAACTATCTAGAAGAGCTAGAATTAGAGCTGAGGCGAGTCAAGTCTTTAATTCCTAAAAACTCTTCTCACAAGGATCTGACCATAGGAACTTGACTTTCTTCTGAGTCAATCTGGACATAGGAGATGCAATAGAATAAAATCCTTCAGCAAACCATCTATAATAGCCAGCCAAACCCAAGAAAATCCTGATATCAAATGGAGAAATAGGGCGAGGCCAGTTTCTTACTGCTTTGGTATTTTGAGGATCTAGTTTAATGCCATTATCAGAAATAATATGGCCAAGGAATGCTACTGATCTTAGCCATAATTCGCACTTACTGAATTTGCCGAATAACTAATGATTTTTTAGAGTCTGGAGTACTATTCTGAGATGGTCTGCATGATCTCGCTCAGTGCGGGAATAGACTAGAATATTATCTATGAAGACTATGATGAACATGTCTAAGTACTGCTTGAACACATGGTTCATCGAGTCCATGAAAGCAGCTGGAGCATTGGTAAGACCAAATGACATGACTAGAAATTTGAAGTAACTATACCGCGTACGGAAAGCTATCTTTGGGATGTCATATTCTCTAAATCTGAGCTGATGATAGCCAGATCTGAGGTATATCTTAGAGAAATAAATGGCACCCTAGAGTTGGGCAAACAAGTTATTAGTTCTGGGAAGAGGATACTTGTTCTTGACCGTAACCTTATTGATTTAACGGTAATCAATGCACATTCTGAGTGAACCATCTTTCTTGCACATGAATAAGACTGGTGCGCCCCATGGGGAAATGTTGGTTCAGATAAATCCCTTATCTAAGAGATCTTTAAACTATTTTTTCAGTTCTTTGAGTTCTGTTGGTGCCATTCTATATGGCGAAACAGAGATAGGTTGAGTGTCTGAAAGAAGATCAGTTCTGAAATCTATTTCCCTATCAGGAGAAATTCTTAGAAGATCTTCGGGAAAGATATCTGAATATTCATTCACTACTAGAATGATTCGAGACTAGGAGCCTCGAAACCAGAATCTCTAACATGAACTAGATGATAAACACATCCCTTAGATATCAATTTTTTTGCCTGAAGGTAGGAAATAAGTTGACCCCTGAAAGTAGATACGCTACCTTTCCACTATAGGAAGGGTTCATTTGGGAACTAAAACTGACTTATTCTATTTCTACAGTCGACTATGGCATAGCAGGAATGAAGCCAATCCATGCCGAGAATGACATCAAAATCAGTCATCTCTAACTCAACTAAATCTGCTGACGTGACTTTCTAAAATATCATAACTGAACAGTTCCTGTATACCCACTGAGCTATGATGGTTAGATAGGACTTTTAGACTTAATAGTACTCTATTAAACCTTAGGCTCTAAAACCAAGCTTGTAACAACTCAATTTATTGAACTAGAATGCTACACGGTGCTCATGACCCCGAAGGACCACAAGCTAACCCATGACTGATATCTGTACTTGTCTACTGCATAAGATACATAATAATGTAGAAACATGAACTGAAAGGCCATAAGGTTCGATCATGAACATAACTGAATAACATAACATTTATGTGGTGTAATAAAATACCCAAAACAAAACTGGTCTCAAACATGATAGTCTATATCTAGTCTGCATCTCGTCTGGAAACCTCTACTGTCTGAAGAATCTGAATAAGGAGTTGAAGGGACATGTCCCCAACTAACTCTAACTAGTAAGCTAATCAATGAGATACTAGAAAATCATTATGTCCTTGAATGATAAGGTCTCACTTCTACTCTGACTACTAAATCTGGGATCTACTGCTGATCTGGAAATCGTGTCTCTAAACCTATGGTTTAACATAAAAAGAAAGCATCATAGCGCGAATGCATCAGTACATATGTATCGAGTATACATGTGAGGTAGGCTATATGTAAGGGTTTACATGCATGAATAATGCTAACTGACTGTCTAACATGAACTTAAGAATACATGCGTAAATATGTAACTGTAACTGACAACGTAATTTCATGATTTCTGAGTCTGTATACTGATAACGTGACATGCTAGTAACTGATATGACTGATAACATGAAGGACTATATTTGAATAATGCTAATAACATGGGTGACTATATATGAGTATAACTAATAACGTGGGTAACTGTAGCTGATAGTCCTAAATCTGATGGAACCATCTGAGTTCCGTACAGTATCTGAGTTGACTGTGTCTGACAGTCTTGAAATCTAAAGAACTACCTGAGTTCTATTAATGAGACTGATTGACTATATCTGACAATCCTGATTCTATAACATAAAACTGTGGGAAGTAGTATCTAACCGACATGCCCCAAAGGTGCTATGATAGTTGAGCTGGGGTCCAATCTATGCCCTGATTAGAAGGGTATCAATACCGCACCACTGGTAAGGACAACATGTGAGTAACTCTCATATAACAAGTAACTCTAGCAAGAACAGTGGTAACCCTCACATAACAGGTTAAGCTACCTCATCTACCCTTATATAGTAGGCTACGATGTCTCAACCTATGTTAGCTACATAGTTCTGCAATGTAAGGATTGCTTATAGGAATCACACCCTCGTATTATAGGTGAATCCCCATCCTTGGGTTCACTCGGTGCTAATTCCTACTCCCATCATAATGGATACTGAGCATGATTTACTGAACTGAACTGAGCATGGACTGAGTTACTAAATTTCCATGGCTGACGAAATACTACTAACATCTAACAACTGACTGAGTCATGAGATCATGAATATTTTTTCAGAGTCATAAGACTATCTAAAGTCTAAGATTTCATAGCTTGATTGAGAGTATCATGAAAACATGACATGGATCTAGGCACATAGCTAATATTATGGGTACAAGTACTCGCAGGACTCGATGAAAGAAAACAGACCTGACTTGATATTCTAAAATATATGATAATCACCATAATACGTTTATTGAAGCATTTCATCAAATGTCTAATAGGCATAAGCTTGTACATTTATTGGGATTTTCATGATATCATGCTAGTTAGGCAAATTTCCTTCATCTAGGCATTTCATCAAACATATGGCAGGCATAGTACATGTAAACATCATGGTATAGCAATTAAACATCATGGTTCAATTCCAATTTCATCATACAAGGTTTTACTCATAAGATTTCGTAATTCTTTATCTATACTAATCAAACCACATGGAATTTATCATCAAATCATGGAATAGAAATCAATTCCTCATTTATTAACATGAAAGACAACATACGAAGCTTGAAAACATGAAGAGAATCCATAACTTGTGGTTAAAAAGGATTCTTTGACTTCATGGATAAAAGGAGTCCATGAATGAACACTATCCATATCTTAGTTCGTGATTTCGTAAAGATTGATGGTGAAACCTTCCTGAATTTGAATCTCCAATAGAAACCCTAGTTTGTTCTTGAGATAAACTTGAGAGAAACTAATATATTTTGGGTGAAAAGTGGCAGAATCACATGCTAAAGGGATTATATAGGGGTAGGAAGTAGACATTTTTAACCCTGGACATGTCATTAAATTTTAAAAAAAATTTCATGAGTTGGGCCCTTGGAGCGACGCGATGTTATCGTGTCGTGTCACTGGAAATTGATAATTGGGAAACTGCACGGTGGCGCTACGTGGAGCTATCGCATGGCCACCTTATCTATAACCTAGAAGTTTGACACGATGTGCCAGTATCACGAAGAAACACTGTAATTTGACAATTGCCATTTGAGCTATCTCTGTGACGCGCTGAAGGCTTATGTCAAACTCTGTTTCACTAAAAACGCTCTAACTCTTTGTCCGGGTGTTGGATTTGGGCGAAATATATATCGATGAAAAGATTATTCAATTTCTCACATGATAGGCAGTGAAAATTATGGAAATACCACGTGTATAAGAATGAATTCTTATTTCAAAGCAAGTTTTAACATCCTTGAGATGATTTCCAAGCTAAGAAAAAACACAGTTATTACACCACCACTTTCTTTTCCCTGACTTAGGTAAGTTTTTTTCTTGCTTTGTGTCTAAATATACCCAATTTATAGTATACTTTGAATTTCATTTAGATTCTTTTCTTTACTTTTATTTTTACATTTTTTGTCAATTCATTCGTGTTCTAGATATGACTGATCCAGTGTGAGACATTGCTATTTTATAAGACGCCGTGCCGGAACTTCAGATGCAGATGAATGACCTGTAATGGGAGGTTGCTACCATGAGGGTAAAAATACTCCGTGAGATCCGCAGGCTGAAGAGGGCCCTATTACTGCCGGTTGAAGATTAGTCGACAGGCAATAATAATAATAATAATAATAATAATAATAATAATAATAATAATAATTAGACTTTTTTCTTTTAGTCTATATATTTTTATTTTTTTTCTTTAGTAAAAAAATTATGTTTGATCGGCATTGATGTTTTAATTCATATTTAATTTTTATTCTGTCTATTATCTTCTCAACAAACATGTCAATGATTAGACATAAGAAATAATTTTAAATCCAGCAGAAATAGCAAGAGTTGAAACATATTGGTTATCTGTTGGGTTTGTGGTAGGGGCTGATTTGTGTTGTTCTAAATAGATTACTCATCTGTTGCAATAGATTACTCATATGTTGCAACAGATAATAAGTTTGGTACAATAGATAATCAGTCTGATGCAATAGATAATCAGTCTGATGCAACATATAATAAGTCTGTTGTAACAAATAACTAATCTGTTACAATAGATAACTAGTCTGTTGCAACAGACTAGTCTATTAATCGGCTTTGACGTTTTAATTCATATTTTATTTTCATTCTGTGTATTATTTTCTTAAAAAATATGTCGACGATTGGACGTAAGGAATAATTTTGAATCTAAAAACAATAACAAGAGTTGCAACATATTGGTTATCTGTTGAGTTTGTGGCAGGGGTTGATTTGTGTTATTCCAAATAGATTACACATCTGTTGCAACAAATTACTCATATGTTACAACAAATAATAAGTCTAATGTAATAGATAATTTGTTTGATGCAATAGATAATAAGTCTGTTGCAATAGATAACTATTCTGTTGATTGGCTTTGACGTTTTAATTCATATTTAATTTTTATTCTATCTATTATCTTCTCAAAAAATATGTCGATGATTGGACATAAGAAAAAATTTTAAATTTAGTAGCAATAGTAATAGTTGAAACATATTGGTTATCGGTTGGGTTTGTGGCAGGGGCTGATTTGTGTTGTTCCAAATAGATTATTCATCTATTGCAACAGATTACTCATATGTTGCAATAGATAATCAGTCGGATGCAACAGATAATACGTCTGTTATAACAGATAACTAGTCTGTTACAACAGATTACCCATCTGTTTAATTCATGTTACGGGTACTATAGAACCGTAAACATGAATCCAAAATATAAGTATTTTGTTGCAACAGATTACTCATCTGATGCAATAGATGAGTGATCTGTTTAAATTATGAGTACTTATGTTGGATTCATAATCGAGTTCTATCCATTATTGAAAAAATAGTAGTACCTGTGTACCCAGATGACAAATTCAACTAAAAATCATAATTTCACTTACCTATGAAGTAATATCGAAGTGGAAAGTGATGAAGGAAACAAAATTTAACCAAAGAAATTGGTCAGATAGCAGCAGTAGCGGTAACAACAACAACAACAATGGTCGACAAGAAGAAAATAAAGATGATAATGAAGTAGAAGATGATGCATAAACCAACAGCAATAATGAACAACAGAAATCATTAAGAGAGAGAAAACAACAACGAATGAGAAGAGAGAGAAACGCGCCTTTTTTCCCTCGGTTTCCTACTATATTAACTAACATATGGATTAAAGTGTAAATTCAAAAACTTGTGGATTATTTTCAAATTTCTCCAACTTTTTTAATCTAAAATAAAGTAATTGTCACCTACACTCAATTATTAAGACTTGAGTCACCTACACCTCATTTTTAAATTTTTTTTATCACCTACAGCTTAAAGCCCCAACTAACATATGTACTATTTAAATACGTGTAGTAAGGTTCAACTGTGTAATTTTGATGCATTCTATTAACTTGACACATTATGTGTTATGACAATTCTGAGAGAGTGATGAGAAGAACACAAAGAAAGAGGGTGACAGATAGAGATTCTGAAGGGGAAAAAAGAGTAAAAGAAGGTTTTCTTTTAACAAATAAATGTTTCATGCATATCGTATATTCTTCATTTATTTTTTCACATCAAAAGTACTTGACAATACACGATTAAGATTACTCTAAAAATGTTTAAATTGTATCAAATTGACATTATTAAAATTAACTATATATATTTAAATGATACAAGTCTTAATTAAAGTGTTTAAAGTAAAAAGTGGTACTCCCTATAACACCCCGAGATCCCATCCCGACATATCACACGGTACTTATGGACCCGAAGGACCATAAGCTAACTCTTTACTGATATCTGTACCTGTACACTGCATAATATCAGAAATAAATGCGGAAACTGGCCATAAGGTTCAATACATCTGCACATACACAAAACTGAAAACTGAATACTAATACATCAACATCCATCTAAAATATCTTTAAACTTTCTAAACTATGAAGTTGATGGGACATGTCTCCAACTAACACCGCCAACTGAAAATATAAGCAAAATCTGATGCAATAATAGTAAACTGAGATTCGTCCTCGAAAGAAGAGGACTCACTGCTTCTGCTGCTAACTGGGACTGAACTGATGGGGATACTTTAGATCCTGTGCCTCTGAACCTGTAGTGTCAAATAAAACACCATATCACAAATATGTCAATACAAAAATATACCGAGTATGTAGACAAGGTAAGGGTAAATGTAAGGGCTTATGCATGAACATAACTTAATTAAATAATATGCAAGAGCTGGATTAGCATACATAAAGAATTTGTAATTGCTAAACATACTGCGCATACTGTCATTGAGCATACTTGGAATAACTATGTTAACTGATACTGAATATACTGAAATTCTAAAATTTTTGGACATACTGAGACTTCGAGTATCTAAAGCTTTTGAAACTGATAGCAACCCTATCTAATAAGTTGTCTCCGAATCAGCGGATAATACTACTACTTAATAATTGATTTTGATATCTGATAACTAATTTTGAGATCGGCCTATCTAGCAGCGGATCATTGAATTAGCAGATAATCATACTTAATGGCCTGTATCAAAAAGCCTTGCATTCTGTACACTAAACTGAGCTCTTTCTTGAAGTCTGAGACTGATTCTGAAACTGAGACTGTGGGGAGTAGTCTTCTAACTGACATGGCCCACCTAGCTAAGTAGGGGTCCAACCTCTGCCCCAGTTGGAAGGGTGTCAGTACCGCGCTATTGGTAAAGACAACTTTATTTGACCCTCATCTATCAGGTACTCAAATGAGAATGGTGGAGCCCTTATCTAATAGGTCAAGACACCTCATCTACCCTCAACTAGCAGGTATGATGTCTCAAACTACTCTGGTTACATAGTTCAGGAGTGCAAGGATTACTTCTAAGAATCAGACCCTCTACTAGTAGGTGAGTTCCCATCCTTGAGCTCACTCGGTGCTGAATCCTACTTCCAACTGAAAGACACTGATCTAATTCTTAGCTGAACTTAGACTGAGCTGAATCTGATACTGATCATATTTCTCAAGAGATCTAACTGAGTTACACTGAGACTACTTAATTCTGTATCAAACGAAAAAAGGTATCGAATCATGGTATCTGACTGGCGATACAGATCTTGAATAGATTACTCAAACCACTTCTGAGATTAGAATTTAATCATTTAAATACTATTAGATCTGAGCTAATTTATAGGAATAAGGCTAGATTACTAGCGATATAGTGATTACAGAGATTTCTAAGATTACAGAGTTTTCATATGTTCTGCACTTTTCTGAGGATACAGAGTTCTGTAGTTTACTAAGTTCTGAGAATCATGGCTCGATTGGAATTATCGTGAAACTGACACCGGTTCTAGAAAATAGCTCTATTATCGAGTATAAATACCCTAGGACTCAATAACATAAAAGTGAAACATAATCATACTTGCATCATCACGATCATACATTCATCATCACAATCATTCATTCATCAACACAAGCATTCAAGCATTTCTCCAAGTAATTAGGAGTCATAACATCCTTTCCCCCTAAAAAATCCTTAAGGCATCACATCAAGCATTTAGGAAACATAGGCCTCTATTCATCATTACAATCACCAAAGGGTCGCTTTAAGCATCTCAGAATAATAATCATATAATAACATAGGGAAAACATGCTATTAGATCGTACTCTATTCAACAAGGTTTTTACCTCAACTTTTTCATACGTATATCAGTCTTGACATATATTTGGGTATCACATGGCTTAGGAAAACTTCATACTATCATGTCATAACTTACTTGCTAACCACTTGGCGCGTACTAAAAACTTAGCATATGTCAAAGGGCACATAATTGGGGAATTTACTACTATCACATCTCCACTTGTTCACTAAGGAACTACAACAAACACTAGACATGCATAGGTTCACACTTATTTGGGGATTTCACACTATCAAGATACAATTCATTAACTAGGGCATTTCGTGACACTCATAGTTCTCAAAATCTTATACATGGGGGGAGTGCATATAACAAAATGCCCTACGTCCATCAAGCTAGCTTCACGAACATTTCATCAACAACCATAACACATAACAATATCTTAGAAGTTATTATTTTTATAAGAGTGTAGCATGCATTTGTCAATAGATCATAATTTAACTACAATGCTTCATTTCTAGTCTCTTAGACATTTTATCGAACACCTCACATGCACAACTTAGGCATAAGTATAATAACCCAACTACTCATTATGAATAACCAAATTTACATGTTTCCAACTCATATATTATCATAGATTCATACAAACCATATAACTATCCCATCTTGGAGATTATTCAACATCAACAACAAGTACATAATCCATTTACCACACAAATACCACATACTAAAGCCAAGACTTGATTCTTGTAGACAAATATGAATCACAACTCACAAGAATCATTAAAAATTCATAAGCATAAATCTTGGAGATTTAGAAAATGGTACTTAAGCTTCTTGGATGAAAGGGACCCATTAATCAACATCTACATACCTTGGGGAAACTTCTTTCTTGAAGGTTCTTGGAGAGATTCTTGATTTCTTGACTTCTCTTGATTTTTCTTAAAGAAGAAATAAGGGTTTTGATCTTGAAAATAAACCCTAATTTGATGTTTTGGATGAAGGAGAAGTTATAAGCTTTGATTTGGGGTGATTGGGTATTAAATAGGGTAAAAAAATGACCCAAAAATCCCTTTTAAATGGTGCTTCAGCGCTGTCTCGGACAATTCTGACGGTCAGAGTGACGGACCATCACTCTGGTGACTAACCATCACTCCCACCATATTTTTTGGTCCATAAAAGGCCCTCACCGCTTTAGTTTTGACAGCTAAAGTGGCAGGCCATCACTAACTTGACGGTCCGTCAGCTTGTCCGTCACTCTTGGATAGCTTGGATAGCTCTCAGTAAAACGGCCATAACTTCTTACTCTAATATCAGATTTTGCAAAAATTGGTATCGTTGGAAAGATAATTCAATTATCTATCTTTTGATAGGTCATGAAATAAAAAATTCATTATATAATTGAAGATATGCTCATTTGAAGTTGACTATGGCAATGTCCTTCTCAAGAATTCAATCGAGAAGGGATGTTTTGATTCGTCTAATAGCTAGGACGTATTTAAGGCCTTAATACACATAAAACATGATAATAAAACTACCAAATAAATAAGATTTATGTATTATGAGCTTGAATTGTGGTTCTACTATCGGTTGGGATTCTTGGGGTATTACAATATCTCCCCCTTGGAAATATTCATCCTCGAATGTCGCTTGATAGACTGAGAATACGAAACAACAGAACTTACTCAAGAAAAAAAAAATCTCAAGGCATGAATACGCAACTAGAACTACTAACATACTGATTTCTCACACTGGGCATGCATATCTGATTCATGGAATACTCTACTGAACCTACTCATAGCTGAATTCTCCTAACACACATGCATATCTGATGCATGGATGTTCGGCTAAGCTGATTTTCTAAAGCAAGACTTGACAATGAAATAACGACTGATGCTAAATTCATAAAGAAAATCTGAACATGCATCTGGATGAATCTAATGACATGCAACATCATAATACCATAGGGTATCTCCCCTTTGGGACTCTATGTCCCTCTAAACACACTTCACTGAAATACTAGGGCGGTACGCGGGGCAGCTACAGACTCAGTCATAATTAATCAAATGAGATCTGAAACTCATGCATGACTCATGCTAAAATACAATCTCGAAATGAAAGCAAGGCATCTAACAATACATATCACAAAGATGAAGGGCTCATAACCTACCCGGGTCTGTGTTAGGGAAATCTTCATGATCTTGGTGAGTCTGAAGTGCATAAAATTTATTATGAGTTAAAAAAGGACTGTGCTGACTTTGGGGACCTGGCTTAGGACAGTCTCAAACTTTGTGACCTGGCTTGCCACATCCAAAACACACATCACTACCAGCTCTACATACACCCTTATGATTGTTACCACATTCTTTACACAACGGGTAGGTAAGACCCCTACTCTCACTACTTTGGATCTTAGAGCGTCGTGCACTAGTTGAGGATGGAGTTGGGACTGAAAAATTCTGACTATAGTGAGAACGGTTACCACTCTGTGACCCTGCTTGGAAGAAACTATGACTACTTGTTCTGGCTCTCTTACTCACTCTCTCTTTTTCTTTTATTTTATCTGCCTCAATTTATTGCTCATGCATCATTAGCCTAGAAAGATTCATATCTCTATTGAGCATAGAAGCTCTACACTCTTTCAATACATCACTCGATACCCCAGTCAAAAACTTACTCATACTCATTTTAGGGTCAGCTATCAAGTCTGGAACATACTTAGATAATTCGTTAAACTTAAGACAATACTCTTTCACAGTCATAGAACCTTGCCTTAGGTTCATAAACTCTTCTACCTTAGCCTCTCTCATCTTTAGCGGGAAAAATCTATCTAGAAAGGCACTCTAAAACTCTGACCAAGTCACAGGAGCTGCATTCTCCCCTCTACTCTTCTCCCACATCACTACCCAATCATGAGTAACATTCTTTAACCTATAGGATGCTAACTCAATACTCTCCACCTCAGAAACATGCATAATCTGGGTGATCTTCTTCACCTCCTCTAAATAAAGCTGCGGATCCTCACCTACTACTGACCCAAAGAATTTTGATGGGTTTATTTTTATGAAACTTCTAACCCTGGCTACGGTAGAATCCCCATCTTGCTTAGGTGGGACTGCAGCCTGACAATTACTCTGAACATTAGTCACAGCTTGGGCTAGAACCTGAAAAGCTGCTCGAAACTCTGCATGTGACACACTCTCATTCTTAGGATCTACTGGCTGTGGGGACTGGTCATCCACCCCATGGACAAAATCTCTGCGAGGAGGCATACTCTGTAATCAAGAAAAAGAAGTGGATTAGAATGAGAATCAGCTTGAGCTCATGCTTAATCGCACGACATGATCACTGAAAGAAGGGAAACTATTCCTAAAAATATCTTGTAGCCTCTTGTACATAAATATGGCGCGCTACACACCCATGCACAAGACTCTAATAGATACGGCTTTTCAGACTCCCTAGGACACTATTGAATCTTAGGCTCTAATACAAAGTTTGTAATGCCCCGAAATCCTATTCCGAGACGTCACACGGTGCTTATGGATCCGAAGGACCATAAGATAACCCTTTACTAATATCTGTACCTGTACACTGCATAATATCTAAAATAAATACGGAAACTGGCCATAAGGTTCAATACATATGCACATACTCAAAACTGAAAACTGAATACTAATACATCAACATCCGTCTGAAAAGCCTCTAAACTGTTTGAACTGTGGAGTTGATGGGATATCTCCCCAACTAACTCTGTCAATTGAAAATATAAGCAAAATCTGATGCAATAATAGAAAACTGAGATTCGTCCTAAAAAAAGGACTCATTGCTACCGCTGCTGATTGGGACTGAATTGATGGGGATACTCTGGATCCTGTGCCTCTGAACCTATGGTGTAAAATAAAATACCATAGCGCAAATGCGTCAGTACAAAAATATACCGAGTATGTAGACGAGGTAAGGCTAAATCCAATGGCTTATGCATGAACATAACTTAACTGAATAATATGCAAGAGCTGGATTAGCATACATAATGAATCCGTAATTACTGAACATACTGTGCATACTGTCATTGAGCATACGCGAAATAACTCTGGTAACTGATACTGAATATACTAAAATTCTGAAATTTCTTGACATACTGAGACTACGAGTATCTGAAGCTTCTGAAACTGATAGCAACCCTATCTAATAGGTTGTCTCTGAATCTGCAGATAATAATACTACTTAATAACTGATTTTTAGATATGATAACTAATTTTAAGATTAGCCTATCTAGTAGCATATCTTCAAATTTACAGATAATCATACTTGATGGGCTGTATCTAATAGCCTTGCATTCTGTACACTGAACTGGGCTCTTTCTTAAAGTCTGAGACTAATTTTGAAATTGAGACTGTGGGAAGTAGTTTTCTAACCGACATGCCCTACCTAGCTAAGTCAGGGTCCAACTTGTGCCCCAATTGAAAGGGTGTCAGTACCGCACCACTGGTAAAGAAAACTTTATTTGACCTTCATCTATCAGGTACTCAAATGAGAATGGTGGAGCCCTCATCTAACAGGTTAAGCCACCTCATCTACCCTCAACTAGCAGGTATGATGTCTCAACCTACTCTTGCTACGTAGTTCGGGAGCACAAGGATTGTTTCTAAGAATCACACCCTCTACTAGTAGGTGACTTCCCATCCTTGAGCTCACTCGATGTTGAATCCTACTCCCTACTGAAAGACACTGATCTGATTCTTACCTGAACTTAGACTGAGCTGAATCTGATACTGATCATGTTTCTCAAGAGATCTGACTGAGTTACGCTGAGATTACTTAGTTTCGCATCTGATGAAAAAAGGTATCGAATCATGGTATCTGACTAATGATACAGAGCTTTAATAGATTACTCAAATCACTTCTGAGATTAGAATTGAATCATTTGAATACTATTAGATCTAAGATAATTTACAGGACTGAGGCTAGATTACTAGCGCTACAGTGATTACAGAGATTTCTAAGATTACAGAGTTTTCATATGTTCTGCACTTTTCTGAGGATACAGAGTTCTGTAGTTTACTAAGTTCTGAGAATCATGGCTCGATTGGAATTATCGTGAAACTGACACCGGTTCTAGAAAATAGCTCTATTATCGAGTATAAATACCCTAGGACTCAATAACATAAAAGTGAAACATAATTATGGTTGCATCATCACGATCATCCATTCATCATCACAATCATTCATTCATCAATACAAGCATTCAAGCATTTCTCCAAGTAATTAGGAGTCATAACATCTTTTCCCCCTAAAAAATCCTTAAGGCATCATATCAAGCATTTAGGAAACATAGGCCTCTATTCATCATCACAATTACCAAAGGGTCGCTTTAAGCATCTCAGAATAATAATCATATAATAACATAGGAAAAACAAGCTATTAGATCGTACTCTATTCAACAAGGTTTTTACCTCAACTATTTCATACCTATATCAGTCTTGACATATGTTTGGGTATCACATGGCTTAGGGAAACTTCATACTATCATGTCATAACTTACTTGCTAACCACTTGGCATGTATTAAAAACTTAGCATATGTCAAAGGGCACATAATTGGGGAATTTACTACTATCACATCTCCACTTGTTCACTAAGGTCCTTCAACAAACACTAGACATGCATAGGTTCACACTTATTTGGGGATTTCACACTATCATGGTACAATTCATTAACTAGGGCATTTCGTGACACTCATAGTTCTCAAAGTCTTATACATGGGGGGGTGTGCATATAACAACATGCCTTACGTCCATTGACCTAGCTTCACGAACATTTCATCAACAATCGTAACACATAACAATATCTTAGAAGTCATTATTTTCATAAGGGTGTAGCATGCATTTGTCATTAGATCACAATTTAACTACAATGCTTGATTTCTAGTCTCTTAGACATTTTATCGAACACCTTACATGCATAACTTAGGCATAAGTATAATAACCCAACTACTCATCATGAACAACCAAATTTACATATTTCCAACTCATATATTTTCATAGATTCATACAAACCATATAAATATCCCATCTTGAAGATTATTCAACATCAACAACAAGTACATAATCCATTTACCACACAAATACCATATACTAAGGCCAAGACTTCATTTTTGTAGACAAATATAAATCACAACTCACAAGAATCATTAAAAATTCATAAACATAAATCTTGGAGATTTAGGAAATGGTACTTGAGTTTCTTGAATGAAAGGGACCCAAGAATCAACATCTACATATCTTGGGGAAACTTCTTTCTTGAAGTTTCTTGGAGAGATTCTTGATTTCTTGATTTTTCTTGAAGAAGAAACAATGGTTTTGATCTTGGAAATAAACCCTAATTTGATGTTTTGGATGAAGAAGAAGTTATGAACTTTGATTTGGGTGATTGGATATTAAATGGGGTGAAAAATGACCCAAAAATCCTTTTTAAACGGTGCTTCAGCGCTGTCTCGGACAATTCTGACGGTCAGAGTGACGGACCGTCACTCTGGTGACTAAACATCACTCCCACCGTCTTTTTTGGTCCATAAAAGGCCCTCACAGCTTCAGTTTTGACGGCCAAAGTGGCGGGCCGTCACTAACTTGACGGTTCGTCAGCTTGTCCGTCACTCCTGGACAACTCGGACAGCGCTCAATAAAACGGTCATAACTTCTTACTCTAATATTGGATTTTGGCGAAATTGGTATCGTTGGAAAGATAATTCAATTTTCTATCTGTTGGTAGGTCATGAGCTCAAAAATTCTTTGTATAATGGGAGATATGCTCGTTTGAAGTTGACTATGGTAATGTCCTTCTCAAGAATTCAATCGGGAAGGGATGTTTTGATTCATCTAATAGCTAGAACGTATTTAAGGCCTTAATACACATCAAAAATGATCATAAAACTACCAAATAACTAAGATTTATTTATCATGAGCTTGAGTCATGGTTCTACTATCAGTTGAGATTCTCGGGGTATTACTCTCCCTCTGTCCCAAATTACTCGTCTCAAATTGAAGTGACATGTTGATTAAGAAAAATAATAAATAACATGACTAGTTTATCATAGTACCCCTATTAAATGATATTTACATTTTAATTTAAAGAAAAAGTAATTAATGCAAAGGGTAAAACATGAAAAAAAATTATCTCTTTTTGATTAATGAAAAAAAGTAAAATAAAATATCAGTTTAGAAAATTTGAGACGAATAATTTAAGACGAAGAAAGTATTAATTATACTAGAGGCACAATAAATTGCGTATGTGCACATCACACGTGCACATAAAATTGAGTTTGGCAATAAATAAAGGTGGAGAAGTGGGGAAAAGAAGAAAAAGAACCAAGAATTAGAAGACAAGTTGTTCAAGGAACGTGCTAGCCCTGCTCGCAATTGGGTGATTCCTTCATTCAATTACCTAAGAGCCCCTCATAATCTGCTACTCATACCCTTCAACAAATAGGGTACAATAGTAAAATAACTTAACTTTTATTCCCTCTCCAATTATTCCACGGTTCTCCTCCAATATTATAAATTTAGCCAACTGTCCAAGAAAATTCCAACGCCGCTTATAGATCAAGCATTTTGGGTTAGGAGAGAACAAGGATATTTCCGTTCTCATCAACAGATCCAAACTCTTAGCCTAGAAAATCAACCATGTCTACCAAGCAAGGTACATATTGATTTCAATTATTTGATATTTTTCTTATTTCGGTGTTTGATATTTGTATTAGAATTGAACTAAATTTGGATTTTCAACAGAAGTCCCATATTGGGATGAAGCTACCTAATAAAGGCAACTTCATACCCAGATTACTTATCATTACACCACAACCCCCTTGTTGATTGTTTTTCACTTTTGTTGTATAACAAACCTCACATTTTTCTTCAAATAACTAATTTTTAAAAATTGTTTGTTTTATTGCCGACGTATGTTCTTGTAGGTATAATTTGTCATAAGATTTGATTTTTTTCCGCATATAGTGGACCGAATTAATTTGGGGTTAAGGCGTGTTTGGTTGATTGATTTTGTCAAAAGGTATAAAGAAAAGCTAAGAAGTATATTAATTTCTTACTGCTATTTCCGTTTGTTGAACAGGTGGAAAGGCAAAGCCTTTGAAGGCAGCAAAGACTGAAAAGAAGGAGTACGACGAGGTAATTCATGACATATTTTGTTTGTGTGTTCTCATCCTTTGTGATAATTTTGTCTTCCATACAGCTAGGGAAGCATTATTTTACAAGATGTTTGATTGTATAGATTCTTCAGTTATTTTGTACATCTTGCCTTTTTACTAATATCCGTGAATTCGATGTATGTTGTCTATCTTATACCTCGTATTCATGATGAGTAATATTTATTTAACCTTTCAAATTTGGATAGATATAGTCTATAGTATGAATAGTCTGAATCAGAACAAAGAATTCGTGTCCTCAGGTAATTTGGGTTTGAGGCTTAGCTGATTGACATGCCTGTGTCTGCTGTCAGCTGAGTTGTTTCTGTTCTTTTTCTGGGGGCTGTAAGCCTTGAGAATAATTTTCTTGATGACAAAAACAGCATTAAGTTACTGCTGGACAATTTTAATTGAAATGTAGAAAGCTATAGGTAGAATTTATGGTTATAGTTATGCCTAAGCCCTATAGAAAGCAAGGGGGGAGGTTGGTTAGGGGGGATGGGGGATACAGTCTGCACAAGAAAATATGCTGGTAGAGTTAGCCGATTATTTGCAGGTAATGAAGGTATATTTTGTATCCACGTAAAAGAAGTTCGTAATTTTTCCCGGAAGCAGTATGGAAATTGAAGAGAGCTTTAATGAGGAATTTAATTTTAGTAGGGTTGCTAGTGGTATTGATAGGTTGCAAAATTCTTCTTGTTCTTGTGGGTTTGGGTAGGGTGAGCAGTCTCAGTTAGTTGATGGGTGCAGATTAGGATGGCTACGTTTTCTACTGTTCTAACCCTGCTCCATATACTCCATTGAGTTTTCTAGGTCAGTTGAGCCTAACAGAGGTTGTTATGCAAGTGTATTCGGCCTTTTTGAGGAATTACATACTTCGACAGTTACACATTCAGATATTCTTTGTTTGTCGCAATACTCTTTGGTATCCACTGGACTAATTCTTTGTTGCGCCTCTCTAACTTGTACGTGTTGGATTCATCTGCAGACTGACAAGGCTTTTCTTGCAAAGAAGAAGGAAGAGGAAAAGGTAACTCATTTTTCTGGTCCTTGCAGCTTTGTGGTGGACCAAACATTTTGATTCAATTAACCCTTATTTTGGTTACCTTGCAGGCCCTAAAGGAGCTCAAGGCAAAGGCTCAGAAAGGGTCCATTGGTGGTGCTGGCCTGAAAAAGAGCGGAAAGAAATGAGGATGTTATATTCTTCGTAGTATTGAAAAACTCTCTTCTTACCCATGGCTAGATTTGGTGTTCTATGTTCTACTAGTTGATGTTTTTGTTAACTTTTGGGATGTTTCTATGGTGACTCAATGATTAGGATGGGGCACTTGCTCCTTTCCAATATATTATGACATGCATTGTGCTGCCTTTGCCTATAAATAATTCATATTGGCGTAAATTTTTGTGTGACATGTTGACTGGCTCACAATAGTGTAATTCCAACCTCCGGGTTCAATAGTGACCGCAGAGTTGTGCTTGTCTGGGATGCTGAGACGAAATCGACTGGAAGTATCAGTCTTTGTTGTTGGGATGTTTAAGCAGTTGTCTATTCTGAGTTGACAGCCAAAAAGAGGTAATGTGTTTGGTTGGCAAGTGAATGTGGGGCGAAAATCCCTCCCAGTTTGGAGTTCTAAGTAGAGGTAACTCAACCATTTTTAACTATTATTCTAAGTAGAGGCAACTCAACCATTTAACTATTGATTTGATAATGTTTAGTGAGGGAGCTGCAACATAGGGGAGTTCGTGTCCTGAATGAATTAAGAGCAAGTATTAAAGCAATTGTAGTCTATTCGGCGCGTAGTGTGTACAAGGGCTGTAAAATGATAAGAAGCTATGGTTGAAGCGTTAACCGAGTTTGAGGGATAGGTTTCACGAAAAGTCTAGTTCATGACTATTTACTGACGTATGTTATGTCTTGCCTAATTACTTTGCGTAATATCTCTTCAGTTTATCTCTACGTCTCTTTAGATCACCTAGGCCAATTTCTCACACTTTTGTATTGGGACATTTTGCATCTTTCTCTTCATAATCCGGACCATTTCAACCTTACTTCTTTTGTATTGTCTATCATGGAAGACACTTTCGCCTTATTTCGAATGTTCTTAATCTTATCTCTTCTTGTTTGTCCACACATGCATCTCAATATGTGATAACTTGTGTGGTAAATAGATCTGTTATAAATACAATTGATCTATTTTTATTTGTGCGTGGATATTTCTTTACTTCTCTAAATATTTTTATTTTTATTTTGAGTTTATTTATGTTGGTTTTAGTGATATTATCTTGGGGGTGATTATATGGTAATTGGTTAAATGCTTTACTATAGTATTCTTTATTTTTTTTTTTTAGTTTTTGTAATTCTTCTATATTATTTTGAAGATATTCTATATCTTTTGTTTCAAAATATCCAATTAGATTATCTTTCATAAGTTTTTCTAATAATATTATTTCTTCCATATTTTCTCTCCAATATTTTAAATATTCATAATTTAATCATTTTATTCTGTAGTAATTGTAGATTTAAAAATTTCTGTATAATAATTTATCCTAATTGTACTGTAATGTATATCTAATTTTAGATTTTCAATGCTATTTATTATCTTGTGTTGTTCTTCTCATAGCGAATTTTTAAATTATATAAACTATCACATGTATTTTTTTCTAAATTTTCTAGGGTTTCTTTTATCCATATTAATTTTTCTTTTAGATTCTATATTATTTTTCTAATTCGGTTTCTATAATTAATTTCTTCATTGAGATTATCTTGATTTTCTCTAGTTTTTCTAATATATTCTAACATTTCTTAATTTGAATCTGGGTAATTATCTATGTATAACTGTTCTATCCAATTTATAGTTTCAATTTCATAGTCTAATACTTTCTAATATTATTCTCTTAATATCTATAATTTCTATATCTCTAAGTATATATAAGATTAATATTTTAAGATTATCTATCATTTAAAATTGGTTAAATATTTTATTATAATATTTTTTAGTTTGTTTTAATCTCATTAATTCTTCTATATTTTCACTAAGAAATTGTATGTATTTTATATCTATTTTTCAAGATTTTAAATATACATAATTTATCATAGTTAAGTATGTAGGTTTGGTATGTAAGTATTTATAAAAGTAGTTCGGTAGGTGTGTTATATAATTAATTCTAGTTATAAAATATCTATGAAATATTTTTTTAATATGATTTTTCTTATATCTACTATTTCTATATCCTTAAGTACATATAAAACGAGTATTTTAAATTTATCTATCATTTGGTCAGATAAATAACTATCCATTTTTCATAAAATTACTATTTTCAAAATATTTCCTTCAATCATGTACATAAAAAAATATGATTACTTTAGATTGTTATATACTAGATTATTCTTAAATAACATATTCTTCGGTCACTATTAGCATGGTAATCTGGATACTTTTCCCTTGAACAGCGTCTCTACTTTGGTTACTCCCCTATCACGGCTCTCTTGCCTCACGTGTTTCACCTTTAGGATGACATAGTTTTTAGAGATTTTTCTCCTTTTCCACTTTGCTAATAAACTTCTTAACATGCTATTTTTCGAATAATTCTACTATAAAGAAACTAACATGAACTTATTTTATCATATCATGATTGTTAGGAATTTATGAATTTAGATATTCATAATAGTAAATGAATATACCTGTTCTGGTAGTTTTGATAATTCTAAGTTTTGTTCCTTCATAGATTTTTTCATTGAAATATACCTGTTTTTTAAATAATCAAATTATTTGTCGTAGACAAGAGAGTTTTTTGCTTCAACATATGAAGGCTTACCTTCATCTGAGCAAGTGCTCGTTTATTTATATTCTTAGAAATAAAAACGCGTACACTGTTTTTCTTTACATCTGTCAGCTACTTTACAAAAGTAAAGAAAAATGTCTCTGCAAAGTCCTAAAGCTAATTTTTACACATGTCTAATCTAATAATGGTACTACTTACCAAAAAAACTAATAAATGATAAGAAAAATCAAAAGACTAAGGCTACTTAAATAATAATTTATGTAAATCTTCCATATATCTTTTTCACCTTGTATTACTTTCTTTGTCTTCTTTCTTTATCCGTAGTTATCTTTTTTTTTATTACCCTGTATCTCCATTATTGCTTCATATCTTGCATCTTCCAGCTGTCGCTTTTATCTTCTTCTATTCTAGTTGAACTTTTGGGACAATATTATCTTCTCTATTACATTTTGAACATTGATGGTTTGGATATTTATGTCCAATTAACTTGCAATATCTGGTTAATAATTCTTCTTAAATAAATTTTTCTCTAATAGCTCTGGCGATAGGTTTTTTCTCTGGATTGAATAACGTCAATATCCATTGCCTAACGTCTTTCATATCTGCTTCTCGTAGTTCCTTTGAATTTGAGTATACTATTACATTACCTCTTGAGTAATAACTCCATATGAGATTTCTGTTGCGATAAGTGTTTGCTAACTCTTGAAGAATTGTGGATAGTCCGATAATTCTCTTATTTGCATAAAAATTTGGTATCTCAATTCTAGGTATTTCTGGTTGTGGAATAATATCTTCTGGTATAATCATATCTCGGGTCATTCCTATTTTTACAACTTGTATAGGTGCTTTAACTTCATCATACAATATCTCTGCTGGTGCCGTGTAAAATTTTA
>NC_061122.1:93942785-94025878 GCF_002878395.1 Capsicum annuum | reverse complement strand
GGTTGTGGAATAATATCTTCTGGTATAATCATATCTCGGGTCATTCCTATTTTTACAACTTGTATAGGTGATTTAACTACATCATACAATATCTCTGCTGGTGCCGTGTAAAATTTTATAAAAAAAAGGTTACCTTTGGTATAAAAAAATAGGTTACCTTCATCACCTATTTTTTTTATAAATTTTACACGGCATCAGCAGAGATATTATATGATGAAGTTAAATCGCCTATACAAGTTGTAAAAATAGGAATGACCCGAGATATGATTATACCAGAAGATATTATTCCACAACCAGAAATACCTAGAATTGAGATACCAAATTTTTATGCAAATAAGAGAATTATCGGACTATCTACAATTCTTCAAGAGTTAGCAAACACTTATCACAACAAAAATCTCATATGGAGTTATTATTCAAGAGGTAATGTAATAGTATACTCAAATTCAAAGGAACTACGAGAAGAAGATATGGAAGACATTAGGCAATGGATCTTGACATTACTCAATCCAGAGAAAAAATCTATCGCCAGAGCTATTAAAGAAAAATTTATTTCGAAAAAATTATTAACTAGATATTACAAGTTAATTGGACATAAATATCTAAACCATCAATGTTCAAAATGTAATGGAGAAGATAATATTGTCCCAGAAGTTCAACTGGAATAGAAGAAGATAGAAGCGACAGATGGAAGATGCAAGATATGAAACAATAATGGAGATACAGAGCAATAAAAAGAAGATAACTACGGATAAATAAAGAAGACAAAGAAAGTAATTCAAAGTGAAAAAGACATATGGAAGATTTAAAATAGCTAGATAGCTTTACGTAAATGATTATGTAAGTAGCCTTAGGCTTTTTGACTTTTCTTATCATTTACTAGTCTTTTTTGGCAAGTAGTGTCATTATTAGATTAGATATGTGTAAAAATTAGCTTTAGGACTTTGCAGAGATATTTTTCTTTACTTTTGTAAAGTAGCTGACAGATATAAAGAAAAACAGTGTACGTATTTTCATTTCTAAGAATATAAATAAACGAGCACTTGCTCAGATGAAGGTAAGCCTTCATATGTTGAAGCAAAAAACTCTCTCTTGTCTACAACAAATACTTTGATTATTTAAAAAAACAGGTATATTTCAATGAAAAAATCTATGGAGGAACAAAGCTTAGAATTATCAAAACTACCAGAACAGGTATATTCATTTACTATTATGAATAGCTAAATTCATAAATTCCTAACAATCATGATATGATAAAATAAGTTCATGTTAGTTTTGTTTATAGTAGAATTATTCGAAAAATAGCATGCTAAGAAGTTTATTAGCAAAGTGGAAAAGGAGAAAAATTCCCTAAGAACTATGACATCCTAAAGGTGAAACACGTGAGGTAAGAAAGCCGTGATAGGGGAGTACCCAGAGTAGAGGCATTGTTTAAGGGAAAAATATCCAGATGACCATGCTAATAGTGACCGAAGAATATGTTATTTAAGAATAATCTAGTATATAGCAATCTAAAGTGATCATATTTTGTTATGTGCATGATTGAAGGAAATATTTTGAAAATAGTAATTTTATGAAAAATGGATAATTATTTATCTGACGAAATGATAGATAAATTTAAAATACTCCTTTTATATGTACTTAAGGATATAGAATAGTAGATATAAGAAAAATCATATTGAAAAAAATATTTGATAGATATTTTATGACTAGAATTAATTATATACCACACCTACCGAACTACTCTTATAAATACTTACATACCAAACCCACATACTAGCTATGATAAATTATGTATATTTAGAATCTTGGAAAATAGATATAAAATACATACAATTTCTTAATATAGAAGAATTAATGAGATTAAAACAAACAACTAAAAATATTATAATAAAGTATTTAATCAATTTTAAATGATAGATAATCTTAAAATATTAATCTTACATATACTTAGAGGTATAGAAATTATAGATATTAAGAGAATAATATTAGAAAAAGTATTAGACTATGAAATTGAAACTATAAATTGGATAGAACAGTTATACCTGGATAATTACCCAGATGGATATTATTCAGATTAAGAAATGTTAGAATATATTAGAAAAACTAGAGAAAATCAAGATAATCTAAATAAAGAAATTAATTATAGAAACCGAATTAGAAAAATAATGAAGAATCTAAAAGAAAAATTAATATGGATAGAAGAAACCCTAGAAAATTTAGGAAAAAGTACATGTGATAGTTTATATAATTTAAAAAACTCGCTACGAGAAGAACAACACAAGATAGTAAATAGCATTGAAAATCTAGAATTAGATATACATTACAGTACAATTAGGATAAATTATTATACATAAATTTATAAATCTACGATTACTACAGGATAAAATGATAAACTATGAATATTTAAAATATTGGAGAGAAAAAATGGAAGAAATAATATTATTAGAAAAACTTATGAAAGATAATCTAATTGGATATTTTGAAATAAAAGATATAAAATATTTAGAATCTCTTCAAAATAATATAGAAGAATTACAAAACTAAGGGAAAAAATAAATAATATATAGTAAAACATTTAATCAATTACCATATAATCACTCCCCAAGATATGAATATCGATAAAACTAACATAAATAAACTCAAAATAAAAATAAAAATAAAAATATTTAGAGAAGTTAAGAAATATTCATGCACAAATAAAAATGGATCCATTGTATTTATAATAGATCTATTTTACCACACAAGTTATCCCACAGATATATTTTACCACACAAGTTATCCCACACCTCCTACAATTATTTTCGAATCTACTATATGATACTTTAGTTGAATATTAATATTTCTTTAGCTTAAGAATCTTTTCTTTTAGTTTATAATTTATAAGAAATAACACGTTTTCTTTTCTGTCATAAACTAATAAAACAAGAAAAATTAGTTAAATCTACAATTCAAGTTTCTATTATTACATAAAATCTCAAATATCAAGAATAATTACAAAAATTTCTTTTTGACACTTTCTCTAATATCTCACCTACCCTTTTCTTACATTTAATGCTCCTCAAAGAGTTCCTAAAATTAAGTAACCTCAATCAAGTAATTTTCAAAATTTTAATTTATAAGCACGTTCTTCTCAAATTGCTCAGCATCAACTTTTCAATAAAAAGGAACCACAAACGCCACATGCCACTCTCCCCCCCTCTTGTTAACCCTAACGCTAATTTGATTTTCATTTCTATTGATTTCTCTCTCCGAATGTCCTTTACCTGTCTTTCAACCAGGATTACGGTTGTTTTGTGGTGGAAATTGATTTTGGATTTCAAATCTACAACTGTGACCCACTTCGTAAGATTTTTTGACACGATTTTATCGGCAGTACTAATGGTAGAGGTGGAATTTGTGTTGTTCAGATACTTTTTCATTGTTATGTATATGTTCGACCTAGACCTATCTTTCAAAGGTAAAGGGCTTTGTCGTTGAATCTGCATATTTTTGTCAATTTTTATATTCTTATACATAGTTATGAAGTATTAGTTGTTGTTGTTTCAATCCTGATACATAAATTAGTTATGTATAGAGTTGCAGACGCTGTTTGAGATTTATTGTTATCTCACCCCTTATATGTAAAATTTGATATATATGAATGAATTACTTCTACTCTGATACATATTATAGTTATGTGTATTGGTTGGGGGTTTCCTGTTGTCATGATGTTTTTTTACTTCTAATACATAACTATGCTATGTATATGAGTATCCATATACAATGATGTTATGTATCAGATTTGACATAACTGCAGTTATTCTACTCCTGATAAATAACTATGTTATGTATAAGAATGAAATAACTAATGTTATTTCAAATCTGATGCATAGCACAGTTATGTATAGTTATGTATATCAGACATATTTATGAACAAGTCAGTTTATTTTGCTCTTTAACTGATTAACATTGCTTTTAGATTTAATAATATTGGAATGCCTTGTAAAACTTTATAGGAGATGAAATACCGAATCAAAGAAGTTTTACCTCATTCTTTACATATCGATAGTTCATGCAATCGTGAATTTGGGACATCGAAATGCCTCAAGAGAACTGCAATGTTGGTCTTCTTGATAAAATTTGATGAAAAATAGAGATTCAAAAATTTAAAAAAGAAGAGCTTGGAAAAACATAGCTTGAATGATCCGAAGTGATATTTTTTTACCGTGCTAATTGATTTGGTCTTTGAAATTTTTGAGATTAAAAAGTTGCTGCTGAATTTAAGGGCTTTATTAATCACACATTGATAGATATGGTGTAAATTGCGTTCTACATTAAACGAAGATCTATTATTTCCTTAAATATCACTTAAATAATTATATCTGATACATAAGATACTAATGTATATTAGTTCTTCAATTATATATATAAATAAATAAAATTCAGGAGAGAGAAAATTTATTGAAAACATCGAAAGAGACCGTAATTAAGAAGCAAAATAATGTAATTTATGAAAAATTTTCATAAAAAAAGACAAGAATAATAAGGGAGAGAAGAGAGAACACTTTTTATTTCTCTTGAGAGATTGCATGGAGGGATGAATAACTACAGAACCCCTTTATATATAAAGGAGAATTGACTAAATCCTTTTCTCCCAAGAAATAAACATTGATTCCAAGTCAAATTAGGTTTTCTTTTTCTTATAATAATAAACATACAAGTAAACATTCAGTATAATACAAATGTATTTATGATATCCGTTCTTGAAGTTTATTTGATAGATAATGTGCCTCGTTAAAACCTTACCAGAAAAAACTCATTGAAAAACAATTTAGTGAAGAAAAAAGAGAACAAATCTCTAATAATATGCATTTTGATTTCCTTGTTAGAAACTTTACAAGAAAAATTCAATGGGACAAAACCTTGCAAAGGAAAAAGTGTACAATGCACATTAACTCTCCCTGAAGGGACATCGGTACAAAAACTTGAATCTTCATATTTCAATCTTGTGCATCATCTTCTCAAAATTTGAAGTAAGTAGAGACTTTGTGAATGAATCAATCATATATCACTCAAATGGATTTGTTAAATATCAATATCACCATTCTTTTGAGGCTCATGTGTAGAAAGCTTTGACGAGATGTTCTTTATTATATCTCCTTTTATGAGTAGAAAGTTTCGACGAGATGTGCTTCATTATAGTTTCTTTTATGAATTTTTTCATTAGTTGTGCTATGTATGCGGCATCTTTATATAAGTGAGTATTTCAAGCCACATTTATCTCGAATGAAATGTATCATTGACCTCAACCACATACATTCTTGACTTGCTTTGTGAGTAGTCATTATCTTAGCCAATTTGATTGTCATGTAAAATGACATGATATGAAAGTAATCATTCATGAAAATAATTTGTCAATATCGAAGCTTTATGCCAAGCATATCAATATCTTGTATATTCAAAAATTTGACAATATTCGTTAGGATATATATAAACACATTCATATAAGAGCTTTCATTTGTAATATGCAAGTGATCTTATTTCACTATCATCATGTAGGAGTAAAATTATATCATAATTACAATTAGCAATATGTATAAGTACATTAATTACATAAGATATGATACTTCAGGATCCAATCCAGTTTTGTATGTTTCTTATTACAATTTCTTTCAGCAGATAATTTATTATTTTTGAAAACTCTCGAAAAGTTTAAATAATATTTAAATCATCAATTTATCCCTTTTAAGGATTATAAACAAAATTTCAGAAACTTTTATATGCTTCAGGAATTTTAAATCCTTTAAGAATTTTCTCATAGATTTTGTCAAGTGGCAATATTTAATATTCAATGTCTGACATCTTTTAATTTTTGGACTGCAAATTAAATAAGTTTTATGCTTATAAGATGCATCCTTTCACATCACTTGATAAGTATTTCTATGTCAACATTCTTAAAAAAACATAGAATTTAGATCCTCATTATCTTTTGCAATATTGCATCATATTGTATCAAAGATATCATCAATGATACATCATTTTGTATCGAATTGCAATGTGACATAATATTTTGAGATCTCATCACTTCATTACTTTCAAGTACCTAAAGTTTTCATAAGATTTTAGCAAGTGTTATGACATAGGCTCTCCAAGAGCACATTGACTCCTTAATATGACATTTGGTCCATTTTTTTAAGAATTATTTCATTTGAAATAGATTTGTGTATAATGCTTTATGCATGCGTATAGCTTATCCTTTAGAGACACACAATAGGAGCATTCACTGCTAAATATGAAATCAATCTGGGATCAACAAATGTTCCTAGCATTTGACTTGAATTATTTTTGAATGAGGATCATGATAATTCACAACATATTTATTAATTGCTTATCATCCCCCTTATATTAGGAAAACTAACATACATCTCAATATACTTTAGTGAATTCATCTTTGTGCATTATATATATATATATAATAATAATAATAATAATAATAATTAATCGTATACCACACATAAAAAACTACTATATGAAATATTTAGTTCCTGATCTTGAAATAATTTAGAGGGAGAAATTAATCATAATTTATTGATCCAATGCATACAAGTATTATTGTATGCAACATATCATATTTTAGACCAGTACATGGAGCTTTGACTACTTAATCTAAATATTATGCTCTTAATTTAATTTATATTGAACAAGCAACTTTACGAATGTCAAACGGCAGAAATGTACATGTGAAAATCTTGTCTCACATTGATGCATCTATTTAATATATCACATGACAAGTGAATGAGCCCATATTCACCTTTTATACTTTTTAGAATTTTGGAAATTTAGTCCCAACGTTAGTTGATCCAATCAATTTATCATGAGAACAAAATAACATAAATAATTTTTGAAAATCTTTTAGTTCTTCATTACATGTCCAATACTCAATATGCACATCTTCGGGATATCATAATCGTTCATGCCAACTTATGAACTAGTTTGTACTAGTAAACTCTAAATTTACCATTATATACGGTTTTTACTTTAGTATATTTCAAATTTACTAATTTGAAAGTAAATTTTAGAGTATTTCTTCTCAATTATTCTATCTCTTCTCTTCTCAATTATTCTACCTCTTCTGAAGGTGTTACTCCTATCACATTCACCACAGAAAATGAATTTGTACTTATAACAATTAAAATTTTCATTCCCCAGGAACAGAGGTGGCATCAGAATTTCAACAAAGAAGTTCAAAATTTAAAGAAAAACTAATCGAATGGGGTTTTGACATCTATTACATATACATAAAACATAATTTTAGTGAAGATATAAATAGTATAATTTTTTGTCGAAAGGAGTTCGATGAACCCCCCCCCCCCCGGGGAACGACTGACTGCGCCCTGTCCAGGAATGAAATATAATTGTGCCTTAAACATATTCAATTATGATAGCTTATAAAATCTTTAAAGATATTGCTACTTCGGGAGAAAATCAAGGTGTACATATAATGTAGAGAATTTTCTCAAACATATCTTTGTTAATGATCATGATGATTATTTCATCATCTTTTAGACTTATCATATACTGCTACCACATTTACTTTAGGAAATGGAGCATATTCAATTGGACAGATTTCATGACTTTTCATCAAAAATTTATTATTTTGCCTTAGTCATCATAGTATTATCAATATGGTGTATTGAGATTCCAACTTAATGTCTTATCTATATAAAGATGCCTTAGGACATAAATCAATGAGACTTGAACCCCAAAATTTTATCATCATGATGCATCAAAACTTAAAACCCAATATCTTACCTTTTTAGTGCAACAAAACTTAAATTCATCTTCTTACCCTCAATCAATAAATAGCCTTTGCGACATTACACTTCGTAGTTATATACATAAATATGTTTAATTACATTCAATAGTTATAAATTAAAAAACAATATAATTTTTTTAACTAAATTTAGATGTAAAAAATCATAACGAGAAGCTATTATTTCATCTTAATTTTATCGCCACAACTTCAATAAATCTTCTCAATTCCAATATGCATATCATAGTGCGAAGATTATCTTTAACCTCTTATATTACCAAATATAATAGTACTAATTCCTTCAAATAAAAATTGCTTCTTGCACTTTATAATGGAACTCATGAATTATATGCAGCAGCCATAATCCTAAGTGGAGACTAGAAATTAAAGTTATTTGCTCAATATCTTTAGCTGTGATGGATATATTTGCTACTAATAATAAAGGGCAATAAGCAGGTACGTCTTCGCATGCCTGAATTATATGCAGTAGGCATAATCCTAAGCGGGACTAGAAATTAAAGTTGTTTGCTCAATATCTTTACTGTGATGGCTTTATATACTAAAGGACAATAAGCAGCTACGTCTTCAAAATGCCTGCTTGTGTTACCTGCTTGTACTGTTTCAGTCGTAATTTTACTATTTTATGCATAGAGTTGGATTTAAACTAGAGCAGTCCGACATCAAAAGGAACATTTTTTCAACACAATATATCAAAATAGATACTCCATAAAAATTGTACAAAATGAGAAAGTTCTCCAAAAAATAGGCACAATGCGTGACAACGACCATTTACCAAACAAAAACAACACACTTTTAGGGGGAGTTCGCCGGAATTACGGAGACCCCCCCTCCCCCCCCCTTTTGATATTTTCCAAATTTAATTTGAACCCATTTTTATTTTAATAACTAGTGTACAAACGTAGAAGTAGGTGCAAAATTCTTGGCTAATTTTGATTTTCAATGATCACCCTTACTAATGCGCAAATTAAATAAAAAATAATTTAATCACCATATAAATATAACTGTTAGGATTTGCCCTGAATTTTCTACTTTACTTGATTTTCTATCAAATTAGAATTACACTTTCTTGATGCAAAAAGGTTTCCTTGTTGGAAAGGATTTCTTTTCTATTGAGTTTCTTTCTTTCTTAGAGGAAGCGTTTTGTAGTTCTATAAATAAAATATCTCTATTCTCGTACAATAATATTATATCATCCACGATGTAGTCCTTTAAGGGGTCGTTTGGTAGGACGTATTAAAAAAAATAGTCCATGTATTAAGTGTGGTATTACTTAATACTATGTTTGGTAGAATTATGAACCTATGTATTACTAATACCATGTATTAGTTATACACCTTATATGGTATTATAGGGTGTATTACTAATACATCCCATATGGTGGTATTAGCAATACATGAGTTTTAATACCATGGACTAATATGTGTAAAGCCAAAAATATCCCTCAAATTCTTTTAAATATTTTCTTATTTTCTTAATTTTATTATTATTTACAAAAATGCCTCAAATTTCATTAATTTTTTTCTAAATCTTTTTCAATTTATTCAATGTGAGTTACTTCTTTTCAATTTATCAAGATAATAATATCCCTCCAAATAATTTTAGTCATAAAAAAATTACTCCATTAACTTAAAAAAATACTTATTGATGAAAATCCGAAAATAAATTGCTTGATTGCATACTAGTTTTAATTTTGTAAATAGGATATTCATAAATAAAAATAATTTTTCTACTTAGCTTTAACACTCTACCGAACACAACTTTATGTTAATAATAATTCTATTGTCTCATTCAAAGGTTACACGTACCCCCTCCAACTTAAAAACACCACAAAATGGGAACAACAAGCAAATGATAAACAAATAAAGAAAAGATAACCCCCCCAAAAAAATTGCAAGTGAATGATTAAATCTTAAAATTATTTCAAAGTAAATAATTAGTTATATTGTTCATTTTTTTATTTAAAAAAAAGAATAATAAAGTTTTGCAAAGAAAATACACAAAGTTATAATATGTTGAGGGTATTTTTGTAAACAAACAAATATTCTTTTTAAAATACAACAATACATATTGTTTTCAATACATCAAACCAAATACTGCATAAAACATAATCCCAGTATTACTATTCCCAGTATTACTAATCCCTGCACTACTAATCCCAGCATTACTAATACAACCTATTCAGTATTATCTTATACACTCTACCAAACGATCCCTAAGAGTTTTGTTTAGGGGGAGATTTCTCCCAACATATTTTTATACTTTTTAATATTAGGTTTAATATGTAGCTAAATTGACCAAACCATATCAATAATATTATATTTTAGTATGTTTTTCTTTGTTGTTTGGATTATCACCATCTTGGTATAAAACTTTAAGCTTCCGCATAATGCCCTCTCGATTTCAAACTCAAAAAGTGGTATCAGAGTCTATGGTTCAATGATCCGATGATTCAGATTGAGGACATGTTGGAGATCAAAGTTGCAACCAATTTGATGATAATGAAGATCTTTGGCTAGCTACATGTTGTAGAAAAGTTTCAAACAAAATTTTAACAATCCTGCTGCTAATCCATTTTTAAAACCTAAATCAATTTTCAACCCATGTTTATGGGCTCCAACTTTCAAACCCTGCTGATTTTTAACGCTTGAGCTCCTTTCAACTCGTGCATATACTTTTAAGTATGAGATCCACTTTTAACTATGCCCACTTTAAATGCACAAGGCGCTACTTTTAACCCTATTCACTTATAACATAAGGTTACAATAATGTTAACCCATATTTTTATTTTTAACGCATAAGGCTTCAATTTTAATCCATATCAACTTTTAATCATGGTAAGCAGCAATGATATATGAAGATTACGTAAAGAAGAAGATCAAGATTGATTTTCCAGAAAATTCAGGCCAAGGAGAGATTTGTTAGAATTTGCCTTGAATATCCTCTTTTACTTGATTTTCTACCAAAATTAGAATTACACTTTCTTGATGCAAAAAAGTTTCCTTATTGGAAAGATTTATTTTCTAATGGGTTTCTTTCTTTCTTAGAGGAAGGGTTTTGTAGTTCTATAAATAGATTATCTCTCTTCTCGTACCATAACACAATATCATCGACAATGTGGTCCTTTAAGAATTTTGGTACACAATATCACCCATAATGTAATCCTTTAAGAGTTTTGTTTAGGGGGAGATTTCTCCCAACATATTTTTATGCTTTTTAATATTAGGTTTAATATGTAGGACAATTGGCCGAATCATATCAATAATATTATATTTTAGTATTTGTTTCTTTATTGTTTGAATTATCACCATCTTGATATGAAACTTTAAGCTTCCGTATGACATCCTCTCAATTTTGAACCCAATAATAACAAGGATCACTTCTCTGTCTCTCTTTCTCTTCCCTCAGTTTTTTTTTCAATAAGGGTCAATTGTTGAAGATAGAGGTGGGCATATGATACAATCCAAATAGCCTCCGAATTGCTAGAGAGGATGCTTACAGGTTAAGAGACACTTGATTACTTCTTGATGGCTATCAAAAGGCATCCATTGGATGATTATGATGATCAAGGAGGCTCAAGGAACGTTAGAGAGGCCAAGAGAAGGAAAAGTGGGGCTAGAAAGCCCTCGAAAGAGGACATGCGCCCCATCCACTTTGGAGGTTGATGTGCTATAGAAATATAGCACTTACGATGCTTAAAACTATAAGAATATGCAGGTAATTAATACTATTTTTTTAGATTTGATGTGTTTTTGGAGTGTTTTGCAGGAAATTAGGTTTTGGATGCTAAATTCAAGAAAAAGATAAAAAGTGATATTTTTGGCTACTTTTTGGTGCAATTCTAGATGTTCGGGACAATTTATAGATTTTTAGTGATAAAAGTATGTTTGAGAATTGAAGAAGAGCTTAAAAGATGCCTCCCAACACTTGCTAAGTCAACATGTGGATCACAAGTATGACCTACGGATCGCACGTAGGCAAGGCAAGTGCCAGAAGTTTAAAATACCGAGAGCTGAACTTGAAGGATGCTTTACCACACTACCTGTGCTCTGTACTTGTGCGTAGGGTTAGGACCACAGGTACTACCTGTGCCTAGGGTCAGATCTTAGATACAGGCCGCAAGTGCATCCCGATAGTTGACAACACTTTAGTAATTTGGCCATAACTTTTCACCCCGATATCGGATTGAGGAAAAATTGGTATCGTTGGAAAGCTAATTCAATTATCTATGTGATGGAGAGAAATTACCACTAATTTTATCCTATTTCATTCAGGCTTTGGTTTTAGGGTTTCCATGTATCCCAATTACACTCCTATTATGTATGGGTAATTAAATTTTCCTATTTTAATTAGGAGTTAAACTCTAGGGTTTCTTGTAATATATAAATACTATTGGGATTTGTTTGGTTTATTCATCAATTCATTCAATTCAGACATATACATTCACATATTGATTGGTTGAGAAGGAGGCCCCTTTGGGGTGAAGTTCTCAAATATCTTCTTATTCTTGGTTTGTTATTCAATTTAAGACTTTGGAATTTATTATTATATTATTATTTTGGGATTGATTTTATAATTTTCTCTATGGATTCCATGATTGATCTCATAATTATGTGCAGCTAATTCCCTTAACTAGGGTTGTGGGAACCCTGACAACTTAACGAAGTAGAGGAAGTGCCAAGTCATTCTAGATAAATATTCTTGCATGTATTGTCTTTTCTTTGTTCTTATTCATTTATTAGCGGTGGAAAACGTTTATATCCCACTATATTATTTCTACTTACTCCAAAAGAGGAATAGTGACTAGGAAAAAAATATCACAACATTAATTTAAAGTTTAACTGCCGATCCATGCTACTAGGTATTATCTAAGTAAGATGGTTAGGTTCCATCTAATAAATAGAGTCTCAAAAAGTAATGTTTAACTGGGATCAAGATAAGAGTTAGTAAGGAGACATCCTATGACTCAAAAGGTAAAGAGTGAAATCTATCAACTCGTCCAAAATACTGTTGATGGTACATAACTCATTGATTTTGTATGCAAGATATTGGAATAGTTCGACAGTGCACGATAAGTCTACTGAGTTGAGAAGCTATGGGGAATACAAGCCTAGTGTTCATCTTAGATTGTTTACAACCCAAAGTAACCAAGCCTTATTACTTTTAGCTAGTTACTACAAATCCCCCTTTTTACTTTTCTGCACTGCCTGGTGATTTCAATAAGTTCGAGATAGATTTTTGTCCTATTCCCTTAGGATTAAACACCATCCTTTGTTGGGTTACTATATTTTGACAGCGGCTGCTTTGTCCTTCAATTGGAGGTATATTTTGGGCGTTATCAAATTTTAACGCCGTTGGTAGGGAATATAGTCTCGGAATTCTTGATTGAAGTTGTTAAAGTTCTTGGGTTTTATTTTCTTTTGTTTTATTTATTTTGTTTCCCACTATTCTTGAGATGACAACCTGGCCATAGAAAGTGTGGAGTGATGATGACTCTTTGTTTATTAATTCTTTTCCTTTTGATATGGTGCATTATTACAGAAGTATGGAAAATATAGGTGTGTGAGCACAATGGCGAATATAGGTGTGTGAGCATAAGGATAGCCTATTAGAAACAGTAACACACCTTGTCCACAACAATTATAAGCTTATTCAAGAGTTTGACAGGTTTGGCTTAAATATTTACCACCTATAAGTAGAATTGGATGCAAAAGATACATCGTGTAATGCCCAACAACCTAGTTATGGGTGGTGTGAGACTAAAAAAATTCTAAAAAAGCAACTTGAGGAGCTAAAATTAGAGGAGTTAAAAATTACTTAGACTTTTATGGATAGTGTCACTTTTAAGGAGAGAATACTAGAGTTGTATGGGGATGTAAAGAATACTACAAATCATGAGTTGGGGCTTATTGGACCTCATTCTAAGTGTTTTTTCACATTGTGTTTGGAAAGTCAGATCTTGGTCGAGCCATCCGAGCCTGAAGAAGAGTGAAAGGAGGAGGAAACATATGTCTATATTCTTGAATTTGCTGAGCCAGAATTAAAGAACTACATTCCTCATGTGAGGTAAAAGAAGTACAACATTCGACATCTATTTCTTGGGTCATTTATTTTCATACCTCCACCCTCGGAGCATAATGGGAAATCAGAAAAAAACTAGGGATGCAGTTTATAAGTTCAAATTAGAAAGGAAAATTAGAAGGCCAACTCTTGGGCTACCTTGATGAAATCTGAGTAATCAATGTACCCATGGGTTGGTTGGGGAAGTTTGAGTACCCAACCAAGTTTCGTCATGCTGTGATATGAAAACAGATGCTTCTTGGGTAGTAACCCAAGGTATTTTGTTATTTGTATTCATATTTTTGTGATTGACGTCAAATCTCCGCCCCTATGGTGCCACAAGTAGTTTCATAACTCTCTTTTTTGTAGAGGTTTGATACGTTGGGGACAATATATGATTTAAAGTTGGGGGTGGGACTACTTATGGGTCTTGATGTCCTCTTGGTGTTTTTGTTGTCGTGCCTTTTTTTCCTGGAGTCTTGTTTCTAATAGAGCCGGTATGTTTAGGCGCATTACATGTTATGGTTAACTAGTAGATAAATAAGTATCTAGGATAGTTAACATGTTTTTGTTGATGATACCCCTTCAATACCATAATTTAAACTATGTGCATGTATATTTATATGAGATGAGAATCTTGTTATTGCATTAGGATTAGGGACATGAAAATCATAGCTAACTTGTGCATGAACTAGATAGGTAGTATCTTGTGATGTAACTTTATGCCATGTGAGTAAGATACTACTTAGTTCCCTGTGTGTGTTAAATCTAGAACTTGCTTGGTTTATCTTGCTTAGGTTGAAGGATAGTTGGTTAAGAAATGATCATAACCATCTTTGATTTTAGTCCACTTTTAGCCTAAATGACCTTCTCATTGTGAGATAGTATCCCTTGATCCCTCTTTTGAGCCTTATCACCTATTTATTTATTTTCACCTTTCACCTTCCCATTTGTGTTACAATGAACCTGTTTTGGACCTGTTCCTCCTTGGACATTATGCACCTCAATTCAAGGAAAACATTTAAGTTGAGAGTGTCTATCATAGGGGTGCATAATGTATAGTGGATATGAAGAAGGATAAAATAAAAAGAAAAATAAAGTAGGGTTGAGTGTGGTAGCAAAATAAAAGCAAAAAAAAAAGTAAGAAAATAAAAATAGTGAAAAAGAAAGAATAAATAAACCACACCCAACCTGATTGTGTATAAAATAATAAAAGGGAGAAATAAAGGTAGAAATAAAAAAAAATGGTTTATAAGTGAGACCCCAAAGTTAGTTTAGTGCCTAGGAGGCTTTGTCACTTTAATGTCCATATGTATCATACCAGCCCCAAGCCTACATTATAAGTCGAGAAAAAGTCCTATAGTGATCCTAACTTGACTGTGTGAAGGCTAAGGTAAAGAAAATAAGGGCAAGCCTATGGTATTTGACATGCATTGATTGGAAATTCTTTTTAAGTATGAGTATCTCTTGACCGTATCGTATTGACATGCTTGATTTCATAGATGAGTGAGTGGGACTTTTTGTTATGAGGGAACGCGGGTTGTATTTCTAGTTGCTTACTTGCTTGTGTAGTGTAAATTTTATATATGCATGGTTGTTTATTGCTAATGTAATGCCATAGCTTGATTTCTTTGTGTCACATTGTTGTGCTTTATTAATACACACAGCTGGGTTTTAAAATGTGAAACTTGGAGAGGGTAATGATCTTGAGCTTAAATTTGATGATTGACTGCCATAGGTATCTTAGGTTTTTCTTTGTTAAGCATCTTCATATTATTTTGTTATGTTTTGTTGCCTGAGGATATGCAACATTGTAAGTTGAGGGTCTATCTTTGAAGGTTTGCCCAACCCGCTCTAGATCCACTAGAGCTAGTCAAAACAACCCACTACACCCTTGGGGTACGCCCCATGTTCTCTACAAATTCTTAAACATATTCTTAATGGGTTCTATGTTTAGTCTTTACTAAATGGGTCACTTTTGGGACCATATGATGTAATAACTTAGCCTATACTATAAATAGGACTTCTCTTTCATTTAGTAGGGAATTATTGATGGTTAATGAATGTAAACACTTGTGAAAGTGTAAGTCAAGCTTGGATTAGCTTGTGGCAAGCGTGGAATCGCTTGTATTGATTTATCTTTTAAAAATGTGGGTTGCTGAGGAATCCAATTCCTTTTAGGTCTACGTGATTTATGAAAAAAGTACAAAATCAAAAACTAAATTAAGATACGAATACAAAAGATAAAGGGATAAATAGCAACAAGAAATAGATAGACAATGAGTAAATGAATAGCAAACTAAGGGTGTATCAAAACCTAACCCTCTATTCAATGTTAAACAATGCACCTAACTCCTACATAGAGCTCAAGGGAATTAGATTCTCGAGCAACCCACATTTTTAAACGATAAATCAATGCAGGTGATTCCACACTTGCCACAAGCTAATCTAAGCTTGCCTTACACTTTCACAAGTGTTTACATTCATTAATTATCAATAATTCCCTGCTAAATGAAAGAGAAGTCCTATTTATAGTGTAAACTAAGTTATTACATCAAACGGGCCCAAAAGTAACCTATTTTAGAAAGACTAAACATAGAAGCCCATTAGCATATGCTTAAGTATTTGGAGAGCACATGGGGTGCACCCCGAGGGTATAGTAGGATATTTTGACCTGCTCTAGCAGATCTAGAGTGGGTTGGGCATATCTCCAAAGTGGATAGGGTGCATGTCCTCTTTCGAAGGCTTTCTAGCCCCGTTTTGCCTTCCCTTGTCCTCTCTAACGTTCCTTGAGCCTCCTCAATCATCATAATTATCCAATGGACGCCTTTTAATAGCCATCAAGAAGTCATCAAGTGTCTCTAGACCTGTAAGAATCCTCTCAGGTAATTCGAAGGCTATTTAGATTGTATCATCCTCTCCTTCATGAAGAAGATTCATCTTCGAATCTACAATCTTTAAACATAAGAGAAGAAAACACAGCCAATATTTCCTCGTGGAACAAGGGTTAGGACAAGGGTTAAAATAAAAACATCCATGCCAAGGTGACACCCATTTCACATATAACCAAACATCCTTCAAGACAATATAAGAGAAGTTAACATTTAAAGTGCAAAGCTGTTGGCTATGATAAGCATCAAGAAAGTCCCCTAAGTTAGTTCCATCAATAAAATTGCCAAACAACCTCAATATAAGAAAAATATCATCACGCCACGATTGTTCACACTTAAGATATAACCAAGCATTAAAATGATCAATCAAGGGTGTGTAACCCCATACTATAAAATATACTTGGACATTCAAGAGGTTTGGAAAATGGGGAAGGCTAAAGGAAACATAATAATCAATCAACCGTTAGTGACGGCTCACATGGGTTCCATGTCTCAATAAACACATAACCTCTCTATAACACTCATCTTTGTTGGAGATACTTCCTTTACTCAACTTTAGTACCTCAAGTAGATTAGAAATCTCCAAGAAATACTTTTCAACATAAGGATGAATTCCAACAAACTCTACCATGGTCTTCTTGTCATCTTGACCAAGAACCAAGTGGTGTTAAGAAGAACTACACAATCCAAATAGTCACTGGGGTCAAATGGGTAGAGTGGTCGTAGGCATGGGTTTAGGAAGAACTTCTTTCTCCTAAGAGTTCCACAAACACAAAGAGTTATATCCTCTATACTAGCATGAGCATCATCAAAGAAAAATACAGGGTTACTCCTATTCAATCGATCAATATTTTCAACATCATCACTTACTTGAGGTTCATTAACCTCATCACTAACATCCTCAAGTTGTGGACTAGGTCTACACATAAGTTGGTCCTCATAATTTCCACAAGACAATATACTATCCCTCATTACTTTGTCTTCAACACTAGGTGGACTCAAATTGATCTTACTAGAAGAGTTAATTTGGTGATTATTAGGATCAACTAGTGTATCCATGCTCTCAGGTTGTACATTATCATTACAAAGTAAAGAGACATTAGGCTTACATAAAGATAAGCTATCATTCACACTTAGTTGGCTAATAGCCTGATTTACTAGAGTGCAAGAGTTAGCTTGGTTACCTTGAAGTTTGTTTGGAGCATGTCCACTCAAGGAAGCTTGAAACATGATCTGAGTAAAATGATTATAATCCACTTTTTAGTTATTTTTACCCGTTTTGACTTGAAACCCTAACCTGGGTCCCGACATCTGACCAGACTTGAGACTCAAAACTTAACCATGATGGGGGATCGGGGACCCAACCCTGACCCAGGTCCAATATCCATCCTCGAATCGAGACCCAATCTGAAATCTTAATTTGGAGCCAATAGACTAACTCGACCACCTCAAGATCTAATTTTTTGAACACAACATATATTTATATCAGTTATTCTAATTGGAACAAATTCATGAGAGTGAGATTATTGATACCAAATTTGTATGGGCCTTTTTTCCCTGCTCTAATTTGAGTTTTGTATAATATTTTTGTTCATGTACAAAATATGCACACACCATGACCTTGGTGCATAAACCAGCAGCTACACAAATGGAAATTTTGGCCAAGAGAAAATAATTTCACCATACTTGTTGTCAATATTGAAATGGATAATTATAGTATTCTTTATTTACAATGAGTCTGCCAAGAGGGTTTCTCATGTTTTATGAAAATGCATGTAGCAGTTCCTAACAATGTGCCATAAAAAGAGCAATTGGAAAGTAAAACATACAGTATAGAGAAGGATATTAAAAGATCGATTGTGAAGTATGTTTTAACTAATGATCCAAGATCAAAGTATGATATAAAAGTATGATCAATGCACACTGTACAGGGTTACTATTCCATTGGATATAAGTTTCTCGCTTGAATTAGCAAATTAGTTGATTAGTTAGCAATATAGTTGAGTTATTTAGCAAGTTTTTAGATTTTGTTAGACAAGTGATTAGTTATTTATAATGAGCTATCAATAATATGGAAATAAGCTCACTATCTGTAATACCCCGCAAAGTTCTCTTCTAGTCTGAGCCTTAGAGCGTATCCAGCAAAGCAGAAAATCTGAGTCTAAAAGTTTCAGAAGTATCTTCCCAAGTATGAAACACTTTGAATTGTGTGTAATTTCCTTAATTTCTACTTTTAGTCATGTAGATCATTGAACAAGATTTCCATCAATACCAATTTCATCAAAATTCAACATAGCACAAAGAAGTTATGGCCATTTTACTGAGCATTGTCGAAATCGCAGGTTTGACGGTCGATCTGACGGACCACCAAGTCCTTGGTAGACCGTCAAGTGTCCCGTTGACCAAGGCAGTGGCTTCCTTTTTCGGACATAATGTGACGGCCAAAGTGGTGGACTATCAGAAAGTTATGGACCGTTAAGGAGCCCGTCATACCGAGGCAGAATGTCCCATTCCTGGACCCTGAGTGACAGACGATCTGGTGGACGGTCAAGTTTTTGACAGACCGTCACTTCGATCGACACTCCGAGGCATAACATCCCAGTTTTGGCACTTGAGTGATGGATGACTTGGTGAACCGTCAGTCCCTCTAATGGACCATCAGGTCGACCGTCACAGACCCCGATCAAAATCTTCTAGACAAATTTTAAAGGGGCAGTTTGGTCTTTTCCACATCCCCCCCAGCTTTATAAATACTGGGCCAAGGGCCTTAAAATTTATTTTTCTCTCTTTCACCCAAAAATTAGGGTTTCCAAAATCAAAATACTCTCTTTTCTTTTCATGAAATTCAAGAAAGATCAAGAAGGATCTAGAAAAATTAAGAACTCCTTTCAAGAGCCTTCAAGAAAAGAAATTCCCAGGTATGTAGATGTTAATTCTTGGGTCCCTTTCATCCAAGAAGCTCAAGTACCCTTTTTTTAAAACTTAAGGATTATATGTTTTGTAATATTCCATGATTTGTATGAGTTGAAGTTGATGTTACTTGTGTTGTTGAGTTTGGATTCATGATTGTTTGCAAGATTTATGGTCTTTGACCCTAGTATGTGGAATTTATGTAATGTTGTGATGAGCCCTTTTAAAGTAGTGTCTATGTGAGGTGTTCTAGCATTAGGGCCTATAGATCATTGAATAAGTAGAGTATGCACCCCATAGGTTGGATGAAAGGCTGAGGTGAAGCATAGATGGGCATTATAGTATGTTAAAGGGGAAACCCAAAGTTATGGGCTAGTCCATGCACACCTAGTGTTTGATAAAATGCCTTAGTGAGCGGAATGATCCATAATAATAATATGGAATCCCCTAGTAGGTGTAGAATCAGACATGTCTAGTGGTTGTCGAAAGACCGTAGTGAGTAAGTTGAGACGAAATAGCGGTAAATCTCCCAAGTGAGTGCTCTTTGATTTATTTTAAGTTTTGATACATGATAAGTGGTTCAAAAGAGAGTAATGACATAATAGTGTAAAGTTTTCCCAAAATCTCATGATATCTAGATATATGTCAAGACCGATATATGTGTGAAGTACTTGATGCAATACTTCATTGAATGGGGTATAATTTAATAGCATGTCTTTCTTAAGGTAGTTTGTGACGATGAATCGCTATTGATGACCCCCTAAATGTTTGGAGCGATCCTCTGGTAATCATGATGGTGAATAGAGGTTTATATTTCCTAAATGATATATGTGATGCTGTAAGGTCTGCGAGGGGGAAGGTATGTTATGATTCTGAAATTCTTAGAGTGACCCCTTGGTAGTTGTGATGATGAGTATACGTTTGTGAATCCTTGGAGGTTTGAGGTGATGTTCTAATGATTGTGAAATTGAATATATGGCATGATTTATTAGTTTCTTGTGAATATCCCTGAATGATGGTAATGATGCATGAATGTTTGTGATGCTTGAATGAATGATGATGCTTTACTTCTATGTTATCGAGTCCTGGGGGTATTTATACCCAAAAATAGAGCTGCTGTCTAAAGACCATGTCAGTTTCTCAATAATTCCAATCGAGCCATGATTTTTAGAACTCAGTGAACTATAGTACTCTGTATCCTCAGATAACTACGAAGCTTAATAAAGCTCAGTAATCTCAGTTATCTCTGTAATCTTTGTATCGCTAGTAATCTAGCTTTAGACCTGTACTCAGCCCAGTCCTAATAGAACTCAAATGATTCAATTCTAATCTTAGAAATGATTCGAATAATCTAATCAAGCCATGTATCATCAGTCAGATACCGTGATTCGATATTATTTCTGTCAGATACGAAACTAAGTGATCTCAGTGTATTTCAGCCAGATCATTTGAGAAACATGATCATGTAAACAGATTCAGCTTTATTGTGTTCATTCTAAGGATTCAGTAAGAGTCTTTTAGTTGGGAGTAGAAACTAGCAACGAGCGAGGGAAGGGATAGCAATTTCTCCCGTCAGAGAGAGAGGCCAGAGTCATTAGTAGCAATCCTTGAACTCCAGAACTGTGTAGCCAGTGCAGGATACAGGAGTACCCATCAGTAGAGGCTGTCACCGTCAGAGAGGTTTACTATTATATTTCCTCAGGTTGACTTCCTGCGAGCGTCATCCCATTAGAGAGGCTTGACCCGAGAGTGAGTCTTTACCCATGGCAGGATATTGACGCCCTTCCAGTTGAGGTTATAGGTTGGACCCCACCTGTGGTAGGTTGAGGCATGTTGGTTAAGTGACTACTTCCCATAGTTGCAGTTTCAGTATCAATCTTTAGAAGTCAAGACCATGTGGTACAGTCATCTATCTTAGTAAGGAACTCAGATAGTTCTATTGATTCATGAACCATCCCGTCAGATAGGCTTGTCCTCATATACAGATGCTTACTATCATATTTAAAGATCTCCTATCAGAGAGGCTTGATCTCAGTCTCAGATCATGTTGAATATTTTTATTATCATATTTAAATATCTCCCGTTAGATAGGCTTGGTCTCCTTCTCAGAATTTGTTGAGTATTGTTGTTGTTGGATTTGGATATAATTCTATTTTCTTATCATTGATAAAGCTTCCAAAGTTATCTGATAGAATAGTTGAATCTCTAAATCTGTCAGTTGAAAGCGGTAAGCTTAGAACTCAGTCTTTGATATAAGTATACTCAGATCCTCAGTTATCAGTAGCAGATGAGTCAGTGGTTCAGTATCTCAGTGATGGTAGTGAGTTTAGCTCGCAGTAAAGTAGTATCCAAGGTCAATCCTCTAGAGTTGTGATGATTATGAGTATGATTTATGCATTCTTGTATGTGTACTTGTTTTCGTGCGGTATTCTCATGATCATTTAGGTTATTCATATTTTGCATGCATGAGCCCTTGCATTTAGCCTTACTCTGTCTATATACTCGGTATATTTTGTGCTGACTTATTTGTGCTATGGTGTCTCATTTGACACCATAGGTTTAGAGGCACAGGACCTAGAGTATCATACGCAGATCAGTCCCAGTTAACAGAAGTAACAGTGAGTCCTCTTCTTTATAGGATGTGTTTCAATTTTCTATTATTGTAATCAAAATTTTATTTACTTTCAGTTGACGGAGTTAGTTAGGGACCTATCCCATCAACTCCACAGTTCATTCAGATTAAAGGCTTTTCAGACGGATGTATTGTATAATATTCAGTTTTATATTTTGAGTATTTATAGATGTGTTGAACCTTATGGCCAGTTTTTGCATTTATTCCAGATATTATGCAGTGTACAGGTACAAATATCAGTAAAGAGTTAGCTTGTGGTCCTTCGGGGTCACAAGCATCGTGTGACATCTCGAGATGGGATCTCAGGGCGTTACACTATCTCAGCTCAAGTCTATAAATAAGAGAAATGTTGTAATGTATTAATGCTGAATAATGAAGTTTCCATCTTTACTCTCTCTCTTTTTCTTCAATGCTCATAGATTATCAAGCTATAATGCTTGAATTTCACATGGTATTAGAGCCACGAGCTCAATGCCGAGAGTATTTTGATCACTTCTCCCCATGTTCTCTGAGAATTCTTAAGAATTAAATGTGATCTCTATTTTTTTACTTATTCTTCTTTACAGTAATCGATGATTTTGCACTTCAATTCCTTCACTCATGGCACCTAAAATTGATCAAAGTGATTCACTCTTCATTGGTGCTTTTGATAGTTCTAGCGCTGTATTCATCCTAATCAAATTAACTAGTTCAGAAAACTATTGTCTATGGAGTCAATCTATGCAAGTTGCTCTCTTAGGGAAGAAAATGTATGGTTTTGTCACTGGATCCTGCAACAAGGAGTCTTATAGAAAGGAACTCCCTGAACAACAGGAAACATATAATGCCATTATCTTTGCATGAAAGTTTTCTATCTAGTATCGTATATGCTACCAATGCTTGTGCAGTCTGGGAAGATTTGAAGGAAATATATGACAAGGTGAATCATATGCGAATATATCAATTGAATCATGAAATCAATATGCATTTCAAGGTACTGATTCGAACTCAAATTATTTCACAAAATTGAAAATTTGTGGAGTGAATATAATGTTCTGGTTCCTAATCCTAGCTGTGATTTCTCTAAGTCCAAAGAGTACTCAGATCATATATGTCAACTGAGACTTTAACAATTTTGAGTGGATTGAATAAGTCCTATGATCAAGCTAGGTATAGATCTTACTCAAGAGAGTAACTCCTACTCTCAATCAGGCTTATGCCATGCTCATAGAGGATGATATCCAACACTCAGCATGTATGATTGCTGTGAATGACATATCAAAACCACTTACTATGCAAGTGAATCAAAATTATGGTTATGGATAGGGAAATACAAATTACAAGGGTAGAAAGTGTGACTACTGACCTCTCAGGTCATACTAGAGAAAACTGCTATAAACTGATAGGGTATCTAAATGATAGTGTAATACCCTGTATTTCCCTAGCAAAATCTAAGTCCCAGTGCATGAGTATTCTTTTATGAAATTTATAAAAAGCTCATTAGTTTTCAATTTAGAGCCTTCCATTGTGTAGGAAATCGAATTAACTTTCCAACGTTATAAAATTTGCCCAAATCTGATAACCGGGTAAGAAGTTATGGCAATTTTATGTTTCAATTGCAAAACATCATAATCTTAACCCTCAGCACATCACGTAGACATCCCAAAATGACCCAAGACTACCCCTAGTCATTACACAGTGCTTACAGTCCTGAGGGACCACAAGATAACCCATGAGCTGGTACCTACTGTGAGCACTGGATAATATAATCATGGATTGCAGAAGAATAACGAAAGTGCCATAAGGTTTTAAATATTTGAATTCAAACTAAAATATAAATATAACAAAATGACTATATGAATCTGATTAAGTACTGATAAATTGAACAACTAACTGACTGTAATGTCTAAAAATCCTCTAAGACTGACTGACTGAGAGTTGACGGGACAAGCCCCTAACTAACTCCACTGATTATTGAAATAAAGATATAAAATAAGATAGCGGGTGATAAGGACTCACCATTGCTACTGTACTACTGAGAATCTAAGGGACTAAGTGCGATTTGAGAACTGAGCATCAACACCTATGATATGAGACATCATAGTGCAAAAGAAAGGTATGCGATCAGTACTTTGAATGTACTGGTATGCTAAATGAGGTAGGCTATCATGCAAAGTTTCATGAATAAGAGTAATGATCTATCTGAATATACATGTAAAGCATGGAATATAGAATAGAGATCATGAAATCATGCTTTAAAATCAAATAACTTAAAATTATTACAACTTTCCAATTAAAGTAGGATACTTGGACTCCATGGATGAACATCTAACATACCTGGAATGATGAATTTGGAAGGATTGATGGAGAGTTCTTGAGAAATTGCCTGAAATTTGAGAGCTAGGGTTTCCTGTTCTTGTAAAGGGGATCTTTAATTTTGAAGAAGAACTGAATACTGATGACTACTTGGGGTTTTTAGGGTTTAAATTTCGTATTTTAGGTTAATTAGGGCCGTGGAAAAAGACCCAATTACCCTTGGACGAATTTAAAAATGGATGCTGAAAACTAAAAAACTCAATTTTTGGCCTTGGCGCGATGTGCCAAGCCACTGGAGAAAGGGACAACTAGGACTTGGTTAGACAGCGTGATGCGCCATTATTGCGGGAAGCCTTGGAATACCATTTTGGACACCTCTGTGATGCGCGATGATCGCGGAGGCCCACTGGAAATTGACAAACGAGAAATTGGACTGCTCCACGATGTACCGTGATCGCAGAGTCACACTGGAAATTGACAATTGTCATTTGGGATGTCTATACAACACACTAAGGGTTAAGATGACAATGTTTTGCAACTGAAGCATAAAATTGCCATAACTTCTTACCCAAATATTAGATTTAGGAAAATTTTATATCGTTGGAAAGCTAATTCAATTTTCTACACAATAGAAGGATCTAAACTAAAAACTAATGAGTGTTTCAGAAATTTCATATACTCATACTGATACTCATACTCATACTCATACTCTGGAACTTAGATTATACTAGGGAAATATTGGGTGTTACAAATTGGAAGAACAAGAAGAAACAAGGTTATAATCTTTCAAATTTCAGATCACATAATGCAAGTGTTAACAATTTCTCATCACATAATAGTGGTAACAACTATACCAGCACTGGTAGCAAGGCTTTTTAAACTATAAATATGGTAGCAGGACAAATTGATACTGCCAGCTCCAGTCATGATGTGAATCCTACACCACTGGCAAAACCTCATATATTCACAAATGAAGAATACACTTAAATCATGAACATGTTAAACAAGGATACCAAGGATGTGAAACAAGTCAATATGACAGGCATTACTACTCGCTTTTTATCCAAGACTTGTTCTGACAGTTGGATTGTAGATTCAGGAGCTACACATTATGTGTCTGCCCATAGACACTTGTTCAAAGATAACACAAGCTTAGTTCCAAGACACTTGGAAAAATTGCACCTTTCAACAAGTGATAAAGTCATAATTTTCCACACTAGATAAGTCTACATATTTGTAGATGATGTGATAAAGTTGTTCTCTTTGTTCCATATTTCAAACTAAATTTGTTGTCTGTTGCTAAGATAACTAAGGAACTTTCCTACTTTATGTTTTTTTATCTTGATTTCTGTGGATTTTAGGACCTCTTCAATGATAAGGTAAAGGGGATATCTAGATAAGAGGGTGGATAGTATGTTATTAAAGGAAAATAGAAAGAAAATACTGATCCTATAGGACCAAATCACAATAGATTTATTGCAAAAGTTTTTGCTCCCAATTACATACTGTGGCACCAATGAACTTGGCACCTAGATTCTCAGGTTTTAAGATGCTTAGACATTTTAAAGAATCATAGTGATGTAAAATGTTGAAAAAATGCACTATATGTCCACTAGCTAAACAGACAAGACTGTCATTTCCTACAAGTATTACTAGGTGCTCTGTATGTTTTAAACTTGTACACATGGATTTATGGGGTCCTTATAGAACATCTAAATTTTATAATAAGTGTTATTTCTTGACTATGGTGGATGACTATAGTAGATACTTGGTTTCATCTATTGCAGCTAAAATCTTAGACTATAGTGGCTAGTAAGACCTTCATATCCATGATTAAAACACAGTTTGGAGTGATGATAAAAACTAGCAGATCTGAAAATGGGACTAAATTTATCAATGCTCAATGTCACAAATTATTTCAGTCTCTAGGTATTTTACATCATACCATCTGTCCTTACACTCTACAACAAAATAGAGTTGTTGAGAGGAAGCACAAACACATATTAAACATAGCTAGAGCTCTTAAGTTTCAATCTCACTTGCCAATCAAGTATTGGGGATTATGTGTGAAGGCTGCAGTATATATCATAAATAGGTTACCAACCTTAGTATTGAGTGGTAAGAGTCTATTTCAGTTATTATTCTCCAAGTATCCCAAGCTATCTCATCTAAGGGTGTTTTCATATTTGTGTTATGTGACTATTGTCCCTAGAAGTGATAAGTTCTCTGAAAGAGCTAAGCATGCTGCGTTAGTTGGCTATTCAGAGTATCAAAAAAGATACTTGCTATTGGATATCCACTCAATGAGACTATTGGTGAGTAGGGATGTTGTGTTCCATGAAGACTCATTCCTCTTTTTTCCATCACAAGTAAATTTACAGCATATAGATACTTCCAAAACTGATGAAGATATCAATGACTTCTTGATCTTCGCAGATGATGAAATGGCTACTGAAGTCCCTGCAGAGGATGATCATATTGATGATGCTAGTTTTGCTGATGTTGCACCACTTGATATAACTATATCTGATGCAAATACTAAAGCTAATTGCCAAGTTGAGACTTCCCTAACTCAAGCTTCTTCTAGTAGACCCACCATAACTAGCAGACCACCTGTGTGGACGAATGATTATTTTGGCACTTCCAAAAATCAGAGATATAAGTAACCCTTAGCCAACAACCTATCTTACTGAAAGCTGAGCCCTGCATATCAATGTTACTTGACAAAGTTCTCCACTTTGAATGAACCTCAACACTTTAAATAAGATGTCAAAGATGAAAGATGGGTGGAAGCCATGAAGTTAGAAATTCAATCCTTGGAGGCCAACAACACATAAACCATTGTTGACCTGCCCAAAAAGAAGAACATTATTAGTTCCAAATGGATATACAAGATTAAATACCTTTCAAATGGTGAATTGTAAAGGTTCAAAGCTACATTAGTGGCCAAGGGATATAGTGAAGAAAAAGGGCTAGATTATCATAAGACATATTCACCAGTGGCTAAATGGTTACTGTCAGGAGTGTGATTGCTGTAGCAATATGTAGAGGGTGGACCCTTCATCAAATAGATGTCTATAATGCATTTTTACAAGGGGATCTTGAGGAAAAGTGTACATGGAGCTTCCATAAGGATTCAGAAGACAAGGGGAGAACAAGGTCTACAAGTTGCTCAAATCTTTGTATGGCCTCAAGCAGGCTTCTAGACAGTGGAACCTGAAACTAACTCATGCATTGCTTGATACTGGATTTACTCAGACTGATCATGATTATTCACTCTTCACTTTGCATCAAGGTGATGATACAGTGGTAGTTCTTGTATATGTTGATGATCTACTACTTACTGGAAGCAATGTAACATTGATTAATGCAATAAAAGACAAGTTGCATCAGCAGTTTAGGATGAAGGACTTGGAGGATCTCAAATACTTCTTAGGTATTGAAGTGCTTAGATCAGCTTCAGGGGGAATATTGAACCAAAGAAAGTATATCCTTGAATTAATTTTAGACACAGGGTTCAAATCCTGCAATCACACCCTTAGAATACAATATTGGGTTAACCACAATTGAGTATGATCAAGACAATGGTGCATAAGGTGATGATTTGTTGTCTAATGCTTTTTCTTATCAAAGACTAGTGGGAAAACTCATGTATTCCATAATTACAACACTATATATTAGTTTTTGTAATACCCTGTACTTCTACCAAGATTAAAATCATCCCAAGAATTTTAAAAACTTGTTTTAAAAGATGAATATACTTTTTACATTGTGAAATTTTAAGATTTTGACTTTTTATTATGTGGGAAATTGAATAAGCTTTCCATCGATGCTAAATTCACCCAAATCCAACACCTGGGAGAAGAGTTAGAGTCATTTTAGTAAAACAGTGTACAACCTGAGCCACCAACACGTCGCGGAGCATGCCAAAATGACAATCGTCAAAATCCAGTGAGACTCTGCAATTATGGTGCATGGCGCAAAGGCTCAATTTCAGATTTGTCAATTTCCATGTACCAACGTGATTCCACTGCATTTCGGTGTACTTTCAGTTCATAAATAATGTAGCAACGCGATTCCATCGCGTCGTGCCAGCCAACCAAATCGGGAAATTTTGACAAAAAATTATATATATTGTATAAGGATAAATTGATCTTTTCCCAAGGTTTTAGCACGTCTAGGTGGGGGATTTAATCCCTAAAAATATTTTAAATTATTATTTACTCACTTTTTCCCTAAATCAAGAACATTCTCTCCTAAGAAACAAAACCCTATCTTTTAAGAAATCAAAGCCAATTCTAAAAATCTCTCGAAGAAGTTCAAGAAACTTACAATAAAGGTATGTCAAGTGTTGATTCATGGGTTCTTTTCACCTTCGTATCTCAAGAATCTTTTTTCAAAATCCAAAGATTTTGTATTTATGAATGTTCATGATTTAGTTGAATTAAAATTCATGTTCATGTTGCTGTTGGGTTTTGATTCATGTTTTAAATTATATGTTCCCATGATTGATCCTAGTATGTATTGTTTTGCATAATATTTATGAGAAACCCTTCAAATTACAAGTTGATTTATGCAACCATAATAATTAGATGCATTGATGATGGTATAACTAAAGTATGCTCCCCATGTGTTTGATAAAATACCTAGTGAAGGAAAAAGTGCCATTATAGTATGTTAATATGAAATCCCCATTCATGTACAAGTTAATGCATGTTAAGTGTTTCATGAAATGTCTTGATCAATGAATTATGGATAAATCCATATAGCCATTATTGTGATTTCAAACTTATGCCATGATTTACTATTATACTATCGAGTTCTGGGGGTATTTATACCCGATAATTTAGTTGTGTACCTAGAGCCAATGTCAGTTTCATGATAATCTTAGTCACACCATGATCAGTAGAATTTAGTTAGTTACATGACTCAGGATAACTCAAATAATCTCATGAACTCAGTTAGTTAACAGAATTAAATAATAATCCGTCAGTCCATGAAACTCAGTGAACTCAGTCCAGTTCATCTCAGTATAATTAGTTCAGTGTCTATTTAGTTGGGAGTAGGATTTAGAACTGAGCAAACCCAAGAATGAGGGCACACACTGACAGTAGAGGGTGTGATCCCTTAGAAGCAGTCCTTGCATCCTAAAACTATATAACTAGCATGGGTTGAGACATCAACACTAACAATTAAGGGTTAACGAGGCGGATTAACGCTGACCGATGAGGGTTCCACCTCTATCCTTTGGAGACACTGCCAGATGAGTGTCACTCACAACTTGTCTTTACTTGTGGCACGGTATTGACAACCTTTTAATTAGGGTTACAGATTGGACCCCAACTCAGCTATAACAACTTATTAGAGGCATGTCGATTGCATGAATACTTCCCACAGTCTCAGTCTTAGTCTCAATCTCATTAATAAAACTCAGATAGTTCTACAGATTTTAGGACTATCAGATACAATCACTAAGCTCAGTACGGGACTCAGCTAGTTCCATCAGAATCAAGACTGTCAATAACAGTCACCCAATATCAATTATATCAGTTATTAGCAATCTATGTTATTAGTATATTCAATATTTAGAATCCCCATGTTTCAGTTGCAGTTATGTTTTCATGCATGTAACCTGTTCATGTTTATGTTATTAGTCAGCTATAGTTCATGCATATGAACACCATGTATTTAGCTTACCTCACTTGTATACTAGTACATTCTCAAGTACTGATGCATACTTTTCTTTTATGCTATGGTGTTTTATACCATAGGTTCAGACGCGCAGGTTTCCGATCTGGCTTAGCAGCTCAGGTTTCAGTTAGCAGCAAAATATTAGTAGTGAGTCCTTATCATTCAAGGATGCGTTAGCATTTTAGTATTTCAGTACTTAGTTTACTTTAGTAGTTGGAGTTAGTTGGGAACATCTCCCATCAACTCCTTTCTCAGATAGTTTAGAGGCTTTTAGACTAGATATTTAGGCTTTTATACTAGATATTTAGATTCTTTGTCTTTTGTTACCCCTTACATAGCAGTTGATTTTGGAGTCAGTCCTAAAATTCTAGCAGAGCCCTTCTCAGGCTTTACCCAGTAGGTAAAACCATCATAGCCCAATGGGTATACAGGAACTGTTTAATTATGATATTTTAGAAAGTTACTTTAGCAGACTTGTCAAATTAGAGATGACTAATTTCGATGTCATTCTCATCATGGATTGGCTTTATTCCTGCTATGCCACAGTCAACTGCAGAAATAGAGTTTTCTGATTTCAGTTTCCAAATGAACCTGTGCTAGAGTAGAGGGGTAGTACTTCAGCCTTCAGGGGTTAGTTTCCTACCTTCGGGAAAGGAAAATGATATCTAAGGGATGTGTCTATCATGTTCTTCGAGTTAAGGACACTGGCTCTGAAATTCCTAGTCTTGAATCAGTCCCAGTAGTGAACAAATATTCATATGTCTTTCCCAAAGATCTTCTAGGAATTCCTCCCGAAATGGAAATAGACTTTGATATTGATCTTCTTCCGGATATTCAGCCTATATCTATTCTACCATACAGAATGACACCAGCAAAACACAAAGAATTGAAAGAACAGTTGAAGGATCTCCTAGATAAGGGATTCATTAGACCCAGTATGTCCCGTAGGGTGCACCAGTCTTATTCGTGCGCAAGAACGATGGTTCTCTCAGGATGTGCATAGACTACCGTCAGCTTAATAAAGTCATGGTAAAGAACAAGTATTCACTTCCCAGAATTGATGAATTATTTGACCAACTTCAGGGTGCCATCTATTTCTCTAAGATAGACCTCAGATCAAGCTATAATCAACTCAGAGTCAGAGAATGTGACATTCCAAAAATGGCTATCCAAACCCGGTATGGTCACTTCGAATTCTTGGTCATGTCCTTTGGTCTTACCAATGCCCCAACCACTTTTATGGACTTGATGAACCGTGTGTTCAAGCAGTACTTGTACATGTTCATTATAGTTTTCATTGATGGCATTCTTGTCTATTCTTGTAGTGAGTATGATCATGCAGATCATTTCATAACAGTATTGCAGACTCTCGTAAATCATCAGTTGTTTGCCAAATTTAGTAAGTTTGAATTTTGACTAAGGTTAGTATAATTCCTTGGTCATATCATTTTCGGTGATGGCATTAGAGTTGATCCCCAAAATACCAAAGTAGTAAGAAACTGGCCTCGCCCTATCTCTTCATCAGATATTAGGAGTTTCTTGGGTTTAGATGGCTATTACAGATATTTTGGTGAGGAATTTTCTTCTACTGCATCCTCTATGTCTAGATTGACTCTGAAGAAAGTTAAGTTTCAATGGTCAGATCCTTGCGAGAAGAGTTTTCAGGAGTTGAAGACTCGACTCACCTCAGCTCTAATTTTGGCTCTTCTTAACGGTCCAGATGGGTTCGTAATGTACTGTGATGCATCCAGAGTAGGTTTGGGTTGTGTCTTTATGCAGCATGATAAGGTCATAGCCTACACCTCCAGAAAACTTAAGCACCATAAGAAAAATTATCCGACTCATGATCTTGAGTTAGCAGCCATAGTATTTGCCTTAAATATTTTGGGCATTACTTGTACGGTGTGTATGTAGGTATGTTCTCAGATCATAAAATCCTTCAGTACGTATTCTCTCATAAAGATCTTAACCTCCATCAGAGAAGGTGGTTATGATATGAGTGTCCTTTACTATTCGAGAAAGGCCAACGTAATGGCTGACGCTCTCAGTAGAATGTATATGGGTAGTGTTGCTCATGTTGAGGACAGTAAGAAAAAGCTAGCTCAGGAAGTTCATCAATTTACCCAACTAGGTGTCCGCCTAGTAGATTCAGCAGAGGGTAACATTTGGGTTTAGAGTAGTTCAAAATCATCTCTAGTTTCCAAGGTGAAAGAAAAGCAGGATAGAGATCCCAGTCTAGTCAAGTTAAAGGAATTAGTCAAAGATCAGAAGGTTGAGTTTTTTCCCCAAGGGAAAAATGGTGCTTTACGTTATCAGGTTAGTCTCTGTGTGCCAGGTGTAGATGAATTGAGGTAACGAATTTTTGCAAAAGCGCATGGTGCGCGCTACTCGATTCATCCAGGGGCCACTAAGATGTACCGTAATTTGTGAGAGATCTATTGGTGGAGTGGGATAAAATGAGATATTGTAGAGTTTGTGGCTAAGTGTTCAACATGTTAGCAAGTTAAGATTGAGCATCAGAAGCCTAGTGGGTCCATACTCTCAATATTCCCACTTGGAAGTAGGAAGAAGTGAACATGGACTTTATGATGGGTATGCCTCGTACTGGTCATCAGCATGATTTAGTTTGGGTCATTATAGATAGGATGACGAAATCAGCTCATTTTCTTCCAGTCCATACCTCTTATTCATCTAAGGATTACGCCAAACTCTATATCAAAGAGTTGGTCAGATTGCACGGTGTTTCGTTATCTATTGTCTCAGATAGAGGTACCCAGTTCACCTCTCATTTTTGGAAAGCATTCCAAAAGGGTCTTGGTACCTAAGTTCACTTCAGTACAAATTTCCATCCTCAGACAGATGGTCAAGCAGAAAGGACCATCCATACTTTAGAAGATATGTTGTGAGCATGTGCAATTGATTTCAAGGAAAGTTGGGATGACCATTTGCCTTTGATTGAGTTTGCATACAACAACAATTATTATTCCAGTATTCGGATGGCTCCATTTAAAGCTCTCTATGGTAGGAGATATAGAACTCTAGTTGGTTGGTTCAAAGTTAGTGAGTCCTCAGTTATAGGGCTTGATTTAGTGTTCGATGCCTTTGAAAAAGTCTAGTTGATCAGAGATAGACTTCAGACTGCTCAGAGCTGATAGAAGTCTTATGTAGATGTGCGCAGGAAGGATCTTGAGTTTGATATTGGTGGTCATGTTTATCAAAAGATCTCTCTAATGAAGGGAGTAAAGAGATTTGGCAAGAAGGGAAAGCTCAGTCCCTGATATGTCGGTCCCTTCAAAATTCTCAGTCGCTTCAGCAAAGTAGCTTATGAGCTCGAATTGCCTTCAGATCTAGCTTTAGTTTACCCAGTCCTTAATGTCTCCTTGCTAAAGAAGTTCATAGGTGGCCCAACAGTTATAGTCCCCATTGAGGGCGTCGATATTAAGACCAGCCTCTCTTATGAAGAGATTCTAGTCAAAATTCTTGACAATCAGACTCGTAGACTGAGGAACAAAGAAGTCTCTATAGTCAAAGTTTTTTGCCGGAATTAGTTCGTTGAGGAAGCTATTTTGGAAGTAGAACTAGACATGCAGACAAAGTATCCTCACCTCTTCTCCTTAAGCTCAGACTCAGCCCAAGGTAATAGCCTTTCTTAAGATCATCCAGTTTCATATTCAGATTTCAGTTACAAATGTGGTATTCAGTTCCATGGTCAGTTTTCATTTCAAACTTGGTATCTTTCCCCTTACACATTCAGTCGCAAGTTCATGAGTCAGTTCAGTCATGTATTCAAGTATCAGATATATGTGATCAGCTTATTAGTACTCTTAGTCATGCATTTATGTATCAACTCAAACATAAAATCATGCATTAGATATGCATGCTCAGTATAAATCTCAGTAGTGTCAGTCATGTAGTCATTTTTTTAGTTGTTTATGCTTAGTATATACATTATCTTATCATTTCTCCCATATTAATCAGTCTCATTTGAGGATAAATGTTCCCAAGGGAGAGATATTGTAATACCCCGTACTTTTACCTAGATTAAAATCATCCCAAAAATATTAATGACTTGCTTTAAAAGATGAATCCACTTTTATACATGTGGAACTTTCAAGATTTTGACTTTTTTTTGTGTGGAAAATTGAATAAGCCTTCCATTGATACAAAATTCACCAAAATCTGACCCCCGAGCGAAGAGTTAGAGTTATTTTAGTAAGACACTGTGCCACCTGAGCCACCAACGCATCACGGAGCATGCCAAAATGGCAATCATCAAAATCCAGGGAGCCTCTACAATTATGGCCCATTGCTCCAAGGCTCAATTTTAGAGTTGTCAATTTTTAGAGTACCAACGAGATTCCACCACATCGCGATGCACTTCCAGTTCACAAACAATGTGGCAACACGATTCCACCACATTGCGCCAGCCTTCCAAATCGAGAAATTTTGATGAAAAATATATAGTTCGTCCAGGGATAAATTGGTATTTTCCCAAGGTTTTAACACGTCCAAGTGCGGGATTTCATCCTTAAAAACTTTTTAATTATTATTTACTCACTTTTTCCCAAAATCAACAACATTCTCTCCTAAGAAACAAAACCCTAGCTTTCAAGAAATCAAAGCCAATTCTAAGAATCTCTCCAAGAACTTCAAGAAACTTACAATCAAGTTATGTCAAATATTGATTCATGGGTCCCTTTCACCCATGAACCTCAAGAATCTTTTTTCAAAATCCAAAGATTTTGTATTTATGAATGTTCATGATTTAGTTGAATTGAAATTCATGTTCATGTTGTTGTTGGGTTTTGATTCATGTTTTAAATTACATGTTCCAATGATTGATCCTATTATGTACTATTTTGCATAATATTCATGGTAAAACCTTCAAATTACAAGTTGATTTATGCAACCATGATAATTAGATGCATTGATGATGGTATAACCAAAGTATGCTCCCCATGTGTTTGATAAAATGCCTAGGTGAAGGAAAAAGTGCTATTATAGTATGTTAATATGAAATCCCCATTCATGTACAAGTTAATGCATGTCAAGTGTTTGATGAAATGTCTTGGTCAATGAATTACAGATATATCTATATAGCCATTGTTGTACTTACGAACTTATGCCATGATTTACTATTATACTATCGAGTCCTGGGGGTATTTATACCCGATAATTTAGCTGTGTGCCTAGAGTTAGTGCCACTTTTATGATAATCTCAGTCACGCCATGATCAGTAGAATTCAGTTAGTTACATGACTCAGGATAACTCAAATAATCTCATGAACTCAGTTAGTTAACAGAATTCAGTAATAATCCTTTAATCCATGGAACTCAGTGAACTCAGTCCAGTTTATCTCAGCATAATCAGTTCAACATCTATTCAGTTGAGAGTAGGATTTTACATCGAGCGAACCCAAGGATGAGGGCACACGCTAATCGTAGAGGGTGTGACCCCTTAGCCAGCATGGGTTGAGACATCAACACTGATAGTTGAGGGTTGATGAGGTGGATTAACACTGCCCGATGAGGGTTCAACTGCTCTCCTTTGTGGAGACTTCCAAATAAGAGTCACTCACAGCTTGTATTTACTAGTGACACGGTATTGACACCCTTCCAATTAGGCTTACAGATTAGACCCCAACTCTGCTATAACTACTTATTAGGGGCCTGTCGGTTAGAGAACTACTTCCCACAGTCTCAGTATCAGTCTCAGTAATAGAACTCAGATAGTTCTATAGATTTTAGGACTATTAGATACAATCACTAAGCTCAGTACGGGACTCAACTAGTTCTATAAGAATCAAGACTATCAGCAACAGTCACCTAGTATCAGTTATTAGTAATCCATGTTATTAGCATATTCAGTATTCAGAATCCCTATGTTTTCGTTGCAGTTATGTTTTCATGCATGTATCCCCACGCAGTAATATTCATGTTATAAGTTAGCTATAGTTCATGCATATGAACCCCATGCATTCAGCTTACCTCACTTGCGTACCATTACATTCTTACGTACTGACACATACTTTTTTTTACGCTATGGTGTTTTATACCATAGGTTCAGACGCTCAGGTTCCTAATCACACTTAGCAACTCAGGTTTTAGCCAGCTGTAGTAGATTAGCAGTGAGTCCTCATCACTTGAGTATGCTTTATCATTTCAGTATTTTAGTACTTAGTTTACTTTAGCAGTCAGAGTTAGTTGGGGACATGTCCCATCAACTCCTTAATAAGAAAGTTTAGAGGCTTTCCGACTAGATATTTAGACTTCAGTATTTTCAGTTATTTAAGTTGTTTTGGTATAGTTATACCACATTCAATATTATTATTCTTTAGTTTCGAACCTTATGGCCTTTCATCCTATTATTCTGTATTTATACAGTATATTATGCAGTGCTCAGTTACAGATATCAATCATGGGTTAGCTTGTGGTCCATCGGGGTCATGAGCACCGTGTAGCATTCTGGGTACCAAACTCAGGGCATTATAGTTTTGTAGTCCAAATTCTCAGCCAATTCATCTAGTATCCCAAGAGATCACACTGGAAGGCTACTACCAGGGTATTCAGGTAACTCAAAGGCTCAGTTGGTTAGGTGATCTTGTTAAAGGCTAAGCCTTCTACTACAGCACACTATTTCCAAAAGTTCTACTAAAGATGAGTACAAGAGCATTACTTCAGTAGTTGCAGAGATAACCTAGTTGGTTGGTTTGTTCTAGGAACTCAAGGTTCCCATTACTTTGCCCATATCAGTCTTTAGTGACAACAATTCAACATTTCAATTGGCCAACAATCCTTTGTTTCATGAGAGAACAAAACACATAGAAATTAACTACTATTTCATTAGGTATAAGATCAAAAGTGGACTGATACAAGCTGTATATGTTAACACTCATAATTAGGTTGCTGACCGGCTTACCAAGGGCCTAAGCCAAGCTCAACAGGCACATTTATTAGGCAAGCTTGGTATGCTAAACATACTACACCCTGCAGCTTGAGGGGTCATTTTTTAACTAATGATCCAAGATAAAAGTATGATCTCAAAGTGTGATCAATTCACACTGTATAGGGTTACTACTCCATTGGATATGAGCTTCTCGATTAAATTAGTAAATTAGTAATTAGTTAGCAATATAGTTGAGTTTGTTAGAAAGTTGTTAGAGGTTCTTAGAAAAGTGGTTAGTTAGTTATGATGAGCTGTCAATGAGCTGGAAATGAGCTCACTATCTCAACTCAAGTCTATAAATAAGAGCATTGTTGTAATGCACAGATGATGAATAATGAAGTTTCCAACTTTAATCTCTCTCTCTTTCTTCCATGCTCATAGATTATCAAGCTGTAATGCTTGATTTTTTTTCAAAGTTGAGCTTTGGTAAAGTTGCCTATGCTCTTAATAATCTGCAGGTTGATGATTATCTCATACACTACTACTCAGGAGATGACGAGTCAAAATTGTGGCATTGCACCGAAGGGTGTGACTCAGTTATTAGTGAAGGAAGAAAAATACCTTGTGAGGCCAAGTACCAAATCCATCACATTCCAAGTCCTTTTTGCAAATAAAGTTAAAATCTTTTAAAAGTCCCAAAAAATGCTAGTTATTTCACTGATGTTATCAAACCCCATATACTGCCGTTCCTTGATCCTTTGAACCGTGTCTGCAATGCAACACCACCTACAACCAAATACGTGTAGATAGTAAGACAAAATCAGTGATACAACTAGCTGAGGAATGGGTTGAATTAATTGATAGGAGACAATTTCAAATAGCTCAAAATATGTAAACAAATGAAAAGAGAAGGAGTTTGCCTAATGAGAGTGCGCTAACAAAGATCGTGAAGGTCAAAATAAAGATCATCACAGATGCTCTATCAACTATGCTTATTATTTTTTGTGTGACATACCTTTCTACCAATGCCACAACAGTGGCTATAACAATGAAATACTAGGCTACAAGATAGTGATAAAATAAGAGTGGTTAAGAAAAGAAAAAAAAACACCAAGATTTCAAGTTTCCTCTTCCAATGAGGAGCTCGATAGATGATGCTCAACTATCAACAATAAGAACCAATGAAGATTTTCAAGTTTTCCTTACCATATAGTACTAGAACACGACCTAGTAAATAATATTGTATACTGGACATGGAGTAGGAGAATATCATCACAAAGGTAGCAGCGGTATTAGAAAACTGCATTTGTAAATTTCTATATGATTCAGTCTGTCAATAACTTACCTATTTGTAAGTTAATGAGGTGGCGCCACATCCAAAATAAACTCCTAGATATGACTGGCTCCCGCTAAAACCACTTTTTGGGAGAACCAATTTCTTATACATTCAAAATATCTATATGTTGGATTACGGGTATGGGTCACCCGTGTGGACCGACCTAACCTGACCCAACCCGACCCATTTCTTAGTCAGAAAAATAAGATTAACACATAATCTTAATTCAAAAGAAAAGGAGGGAACGGTTATAACTGTTCCCGCCCTAAAGATCCCTTATATGATCTTTTAAATTTCTGACAAAAAAAAAGTAAAAATAATATAGAGAAAAATTGGGTCATAGAAAAAGGGAATCCAAATTAATGACAACACCAATAATGAAAGCATTTAGTTTGTGATTCAAATTTTATTTCCAAGAGATTCAAAGCATATTTGGGGCAGATTCTTTCAAAAGCAAAATCAGTTTAATCTTTTGTGAAATTTACCAAGGTACACTGTTTTGCTCCATAGTTTTCTTTCAAATGGCATCAGATATGGGTTTAAATTACCCTAATTTGCATGCAATATCTCGATTTTAAGTGTAGAAATAGATAATAAAATTAGCACATACCTGAAAGAAAATTATTGACCGGATATAAATTTAAAATTTGTCAGATGCACCGCCGAGCGGGTTAGTGCCCCACTGCTAATTCGGTCAGATGCACCGCTAAGCCGATTAGCACAACACCACTAGTCTGGTCAGACGCATCGCTGATCCAGTCATACGCATTAAATTTATTTTAATTTGAAAGAAAAATATGGAGCAAAATAGCATACCTTGGAAAATTTTACAGTGGATGAAACTGATTTTGATTCCGAAAGAATCTACCCCAAATCTTCTTTGAATCTCCTGGAAACAAAACTTGAATCACAAACTAAATACTTTCATTTTTGGTATTATCATTAATGTGGATCCCCTTTTTCTATGACCCAATTTTTCTCTGTGTTATTTTCACCTTTTCTTGTCAGAAATTCAAAAGATCATATAGGGGTTTGCGTGGAGGCCGGTCTTTAATGTTGCATAACGTCCTATATGCTCCAAAAATTTGACGAAACTTAGTGTCTGTGTATGTTCTTTTAGATGCTGGTTTTCATTTGTTTTTAGTCATAATTGTGTAGGAATTTCTCTAGATAATGTTTTTTATGGTTTTGGACATCGTTATGATCACTTTATTATTTTAGATTGTAATCCTTCAACTTATGACTATTATGTTGACCATTGTGTAATGTCATGTTATTCAAGTAATAATGATGTTGATATACTTACATGGAGTGCTAGATTGGGTCACATAGGGCAAGATCAAATGAATAGATTGGAAAAGAAAGAACATCTAGTTCTTTCTCCAAAATTAAAATGCTAACTTGTGAAAAATGTCTTGCCAGAAAGATTATACGTAAAACATTTGGGAAGGTTAAAAGATCCGAATTTCCATTACAATTAATGCATTCTGGTATCCTTGGTCCAATGAATGTGAGGAAAAGGACTGGTGCTTCATATTTTATTATATTTATTGACAATTTCACATGCTTTGGTTATGTCTATTTGGTATCTCAGAAATCTAAAGCACTTGAATTTTTCAAAAGATATATGAATGAAGTTAAGAATCAATTAGACAAAAGTATAAAGACATTAAGAACAGACAGAGGTCATTAATATTTGTCAAAACAGTTTGAAGAACTGTGTATTGAAAAAGGCATTATTAGACAATTAACTACTCCTTATACACCTCAAAAAAATGGTGTAGCCGAAAGAAGGAATCAAACATTGTTGGATATGAAAAGATCCATGATGGCACATGCAAATTTACCAATCTTTTTCTGGGGAGATGCATTATTAACTGTAGCCTACATACTGAACAAAGTGTCTTCTAAATCAGTATCTTTTACTCCTTATAAACTATGGACTGGTAATAAACCAAACTTTAATGATCTATGACCTTGGAGTTGTACTGCGTATATTAAAGATCATTTTGGTATGTTTGGAAATTGAGTCCAAAAGGAAAGAAATTTATCTTTATAGGATACTCAGAACACTCCAAAGGATATGTGTTCATTGGTGAATTGGAAGGTGGAAGTACTACTGAAATTGAATCACGAGATGTCACATTTCTGGAAAATAATTTATTTAAAAGGGGTGAAATAAAGAAAGATGGGACTCTTTACAAAATTCTAAATTTAAATGATCAAATAATGTCTTCGAACATACTTGATAATTCAATAGAACAATAAATGATTCTTGGTCCAAGTGGGAGTTGTGAATCCCAAAATCCTATTGAGGAATCTAAACTTCAATTATGTAAGAGTACCAAAAAAGGTGTACCTAAACGATATTATGAGATTGAGGATTATGTTTTCTTGGTATCTCCCACAGAATTGGATGAACCTAATTTTGTGACTAAGGCTTTATAAAGTCATAAAGAAGATAAATGGATAAAAGCGATGAAACAAAAATTCGAGTCCATGAAAACCAATAAATTCTGGGATATAGTTGATCTTCTTTCTAGCCCTAAAGCTATTGGGAACAAATGGATTTTAAAAGTTAACACAAATCATATGGGTCAATAGAAAGTCATAAAGCATGATTGGTGGCAAAAGGTTTTACTCAAGAAGCTGGAACAGATTATGAGAAAACCTTTTCACCATTTGTAAAATTTACCTCAATTTGCTTGCTTTTGGATATAGTTTCACGTTTAGATTTAGAATTACACCAAATGGACGTGAATACCGCTTTTCTCAATGGAGAGCTAAATGAGGAAATCTACATGGAACAACCTATAGGTTTTGTAGTTAAAGGCCAAGAAAGAAGGTTTGTAAATAAAAAAATCAGTATATGGCCTTAAGCAGTCTTCAAGGCAGTGGTACCTGAGATTTCATAAAGAAGTGATTTCGTTTAATTTCACCATGATCAATGGAGACCATTTCATCTATGTGAAAAAAGTCCAATGAAATGTTTGTGATTCTTTCACTTTACATGGATGATATTTTATTTGCTGGAAATAATTTAGAGTATGTTAAAACTATTAAGTCATGGATTTCAAAGTCATTTGACATGAAAGATATGGGTGAAGCAGACTATATATTGGGTGTAAAAATCCAAAGAGACCATTCCAAGACAATTTTGAGTCTATCTCAAGAAACACACATAATGAAAATTTTGAAATATTTTTGAATGAATAGTTGCAAATCCATGGATACTCCTATAGCAAGAGGTGAATCTTTAATCCTTGAAACATGTCCAAAGACTGAAAAAGAAAAAGAAGACATGTCTCGAGTACCATATTCCAGTGCAGTTGGTAGCTTAATGTACGCTATGATGTGTATTTGTACAGACATTTGTTATGCATAGGTCTGGTTAGCAGGTATCAATCCAATCTTGGAAGAGATCATTGGAAAGTAGTAAAGAGAATTTTTTGATGTCTGAAGGGCACTGCTGATTGTTCACTATGCTCTAGTGGATCTAATTTATACATAAAAGGATATACAAATGCTGATTGGGCTGGTGACCGGTATGATAGAAAATTAATTTCCGGTTATGACTTCTTACTAAATGATGGTGTAACTTCATGGAAAAGTAAGAAACAAAATTGCACAACCCTATAAACTATGGAATCTAAATTTATGGCTTGTGCATCTATAGTACAAGGAGCTATTTGGTTGAAGAGATTCTTTGAGCATTTGAATATCGCAAAGAATTCTAAGGGACCCATTATTTTATATTGTGACAGTTAAGCGGCTATCGCATATATGAAAGATCCTAAATATCAGAGCAAGACCAAGAAAATTGATATTAAGTATAAATTTATAAGAGACATAGTAGCGAGTGGAGGAATAAATTTACAATACATTCCTACAAGAGAAATGATAGCTGATCCCTTTTATAAGGCGATATCTAGAGACTTATTTGAGAAACATGTCATGGCTCCAGGTTTACATAGGATAAGATTATGTTTATTTATTGTAGATGAATTGATTGTAATCATTATCAATATAAGAATCTTGAATTTATATTCAATGTCCTATGCATGTGAAAATGTGTTTTATTAATAAAGTGTGTCGAAAAAGTTGTGAGATTGGCTTATGATAGTGCCCAAGCGCACACGCAAGTATACGTGGTCTACCAAGTAATATAGTAGCCTTCAAGAAAGCCGAGTTATCAATCCCACAGAGACTAGATTTGGCAATGATTTTATTTCAGGTCACACTTTAGATTCAATTGATGCGAAAGTAATCAAATAAGGAGTTTGGAAATTTTAAATTAAAATTAAACAATGCAGAAAGTAAAGATCTTGATACAATAAATAATAGAAAACCCAGGGTTGAAGCACTCTGAACAATCATATTATACTTTTGGATTTCATTCGTTAACTTGCTTATCATGGTTGTTGATTCATAGGGTTAATTGCGCGATTATGGTTTCCCAACCTCTAATCTATTACCTAAGTTGAACCTTACAACTACATTGTTGAGCGGGGATGTATTAATTCACTTAAGTTCTTAACAAATATCATCCTACATATGAATCAAGTAAGGTATCTAAGTACATCCTTATCCTAGATACTAATTCAAGTTTCTTATTTTATAAAGAATAAAGAACCATACTCTGCTTATTCCTATGTCCTATCGCCGCATTTCGTCTCCTAAGTTCACAAGGTTAACAATGGATGTATTCTAAGGGTCATGAATCCTTAAAATAGTTATAATAAGAATAAACAAAAAACCAATAGTGATAAACAAAGAAAACAAACTTAATCCACATCAATAATAATCATGTTCTTGGCTTCAACCCCGGAAAGAGGTCGTTTAGCCACACATAGTCATAATCGTAATCACAAGGTTGTAATTAATGACTAAAAACTTGTATGAGAAAAATTAAATTAATAAAAACCTAATAATGAAGTTGTATCAGCCCCTTGATTTCAAAAATATGTTAAAAGATGTGTAAAAACGTGATACAACATGTATATATAGCATAAGGGTAAGCTAAGTCCGTGTAGGAGTCAAATTAGCTTGAAATGCCCAGGTGTGGAGTGGAGCGTGTGCCGCACCCTCTATTAATATGGAATGGATCTTGCTTCACACCCTCTATTCTGTAGGAATAGAGCATGATGCACACGCTAGTCGCACGTCCTCTCTGGAATTTGTTGTTTATAATTTTTCTAAGGCACAGAAGCACCGAAATGAACCCGCGTCATGGGATGATCAACTTTTGGACCACCACACGCCTATTGGTTAATATTTTAGGCCTATATATTGGTGTTTTGAATTCGCCCATTTTACACTTTTATAGTCCACACGCTCCCAAGACATTCCAGTGGTCCAAAAGTGTGTTAATCTGCGTATTATGCCTTCGTTGAGCCATTTCGAGCCTTTTTGAGTTGTTCCCACTTGATTTAAATCTTGTATATCCTTCATATATAATTTAGAATCCATTAACCAATCATCCTATAAAATTAAACAGAAAAATTTAAAGCTAAAAACAATACAACATCCAACACAACGAGCTAGAAACACGAGTTAAGCATAGGCTAATTTCAATTTGATGTTTAACTCATTGTTTTGACCCTTGGCTTGATCCAATTGACCCTTGAGAATCATAAACAAGTTGTTTCAAATATAATTACACATAAAAACCATTTGTAACATTTTAAACACAATAGAATCCACCGGAATCAACTAGATAAGCACCTAGCTCAAGCTAGTAACGCTAGTTTTTCAGGTTGAACTATAAATGAATATTTTAGGTACAAACTTGTTTGAAACTCACTTTGAACATAATAAACACATTATTTAACACTATGATACATATTTATCTCATTATCCACCCATATATCACATGAATCATCCTCAAAAAAAGGCTACAAAGGCTAGAATAGTGACGCTAGAATGTATAAATACACCCAACATCACCACCCCACACTTAAATCCTTGTTCGTCCTCGAACAACTCTCTATACTAAAAACCAACTAAGGAAACTCTAAACTTATACTAAATGCAAGACACTCAAGCTAGCACCACAATGACTACATAGAAAACAAATAACTAAGCTAAGCATGTTATTTACACAATTGAAAGTTCATGAACACTACTGTAAAACATCCTAGCCTCAAAGATTGACTCACCTAATGGCGAACTCATGCATATTTATCAATCAAGGACATCATAAAAATCACCCACACTTGTTAAATATTTTCCCCCATAACAAGATAGTTACCCATAATCGCTCACAATAATGCAATTCATAATATGATGGGTACACAGATCAAATTACACTCACTCTAAAAAAGAATTCACAAGTTACACACAATGAACCATAGGTTTGCCCTTAGTGAATGCCCTACTAATAGTCGAATGTAAAATGTAGGATCAATTAAGGCATTTTAGGTTGTAACATAGGCTAAGGGATGGGTAGGAACTATTTGGGAATAATGACTACCCTCAATAAGGATTTAATACTCTACATTATACATTTAAAATCACTCTCCAACAACCACATTACACCTTTTTTGTCTACCCTTATCTTTTATTTCCCCCCTCCTCTTTTAAGCATTTTCACAAACGCTTGGAGGACACATAGTTTACGACCACCAGAATCAGTTTTTCTCTTTTTTCACAATCATGGTAATATTTTTAGCATAAATTATATCACAACCATCCACCACACATCAATTATCCACTAATAACTATTACCTTAGGGTATCAATTTTACCTTTTTCTTCTTTAATTTCTCAAACTCCTTACTCAATAATTTTTTTTCATTAAAGAACTTAGGAGATTTTTGGATCAAATTATGGTCAATCAAAGAAGGGATTAAGCTACTTATGAGGTTGCCAAAGAAAAAGCTAAAGGCTTAATAGGGGTTAACTAAGATAATGCACAAGGGTAGGACAAAAAGAAGGTATAAAACAAGGCTATCAAAGAAATGCCTAAATTATCTCCTAAACTCACACTCTTTATTTTGCTTTACACAAACACACCAGGAAAGTTCTAGACATCACATGCAATAAGGAATATACAAAAATTCTCACACGCACATGGCACATGCTCAACTCTTATAAGATTATCATAGACTCAAAACCAAAAAATAACATAAACTCAAAATTAAGCCACCATGAGCAAAAGTCATAAACTTGAGCCTGAGAGTCTCAAAAATAGCAATTCACATCAATCAACATGCTTTTAAAAACAAACCCACTTGCATCATGTAAAAAAAATAGCACCAACAAAAATATCTTACTTATTCCTAACCTAAAATTTTTTAAATTGAGTCAAATTTTTGGAAATTTCTCCACCCCACACTTAAAAATCTACTTTGTCCCAAAAGTGAATTTAAAAGTAAGAAGATAGAAATAATCCCTGAGACCTCTAGGCCTAGCTAGTAGCATCTTCACATAAAGAAGATCTATGGGACCCCACACTCATTCTTTGCGATACTTCAAGCTCAAGTTTATGGTACTCAAACTTCCCATTAACCTATCACTCAACCAAAAACAAAAACTACATGAAATAAAAAATAAAAACTAAAAAGAAAACATACCTAATTAACTTGGGTTGCCTCCCAAGCAACTCCTGATTTAGTGTCGTGGAACGACCCAACTCAACTCAACCATATTCCTTCATCTTTTTCCTCATACTCGGGGGCCTTCTTCTTATCCTCTTCACCCTTTTTGGGTGTGAATTCTCTAGAGCAACAAGTTTCTCAACTCTAGCCTTTTCAAGCTTATCAACTTCCATCATATCAGGCTTAGGAGATAGAGTCTTAGTCTTCTCAATCAGGTAGTTTGAAGAGGTATTTTGTGGACTAGCCACACCACACTTTTACTCTTCAATAACATTGATCATACATAAATGTTTAACTTAGGACGTAATTGTGGGTTTTTTGTATACACAAACACCACCTCTTCATCCTCTACCCTCATTTTAAGCGTGCCTTCTCTAACATCAATTAACACTCCTCCAGTTGCTATAATAAAGTTAGTAGGAATAATAAATTTACCAAGCTTAATAAGGACATCCTCAATTATTCCTTCAGGATATGTCATGGAACCGTCTGTTAGCTGCAAAACTGTGGTGGTCGATATAGGCTTTCCCAAGCCTAATTTTTTAAATAGAGATAGGGGAAATTTATACTTTACTCTAAATCACTCAATGAATGGACCACTTTACTCCTAATTTGGATAGATACAGTAAACTTCCCTGGATTTCTCAATTTCTTAGGGATTTTCTGTGTCATTACTGTACTACACTCTTCAGTGAGTGTTATCGATCCCACATCCTGCAATTTCACCTTATTAGCCACCACATTCCTTAAGTACTTTGCTCACTTAGGCATACCGCACAAATTATCTAATAAAGGTAAGTTAATGTGAAGTCCTATGAACGTATCAAAGAGCTTCTTAAACATTACATCCTCTTTTTCTTTAATTTACCTTTGAGGGAAGGGCAATGGTAGTGTCTTCTTCAGTTCTGGTTCAACAACTTTTGGTCTTAAGTACTCATACTTCCTTAAATTTTTATCAACTTCTTTGGGAACCTTTTTGGTCACAACCTCAGCATCTACCTCCTTTATTGCCTTTGGAGGTTTTCCTTGAAGCTCTTTGCCACCTCTCAAGGTAATTGCCATAACTTTCTTTGAAGTTTCTGTGTCAGTTGGCAAACCACCTTTTGTCCTAGTATTAAATTCTTTCTGATTTTACCCCACTTACAACTCTAAAATTCTAGTAGGTTTTTGTAAATTTTTTAGGTCTATAGCAAACTATGTGTGATTAGCTAAGATCTGCTTCAATATCTCCTCCATGTTGCTAGTTGACTGAGTTTGTTGGGCCTGAGGCTATGTGGAGTTCCATGGCTGGTTTGTTGGCTAAGTCTACCTCTTCATGTTGTAGGCATTACCATAATTTGGACTTTCAGCCTTGCCTACATACATCACAGATTCTAGATTTGAACCACACATGGTCGCTATATGACCACTATTTTTGCATACTTCACACCAACCTGTAGCTTATTGGACGACATTGGCTGTGGCTGTAGGTTGTGCTGCTCCCTACTTCATGCTGCTGAATGATATGTTGATCAAATTCTATAGTGCAAAAACTAGTGCTGATAAGGCTGTGAATTGATCTACCTTTAATATACTTGTAATTCTTTTTGTGGCACTTCTAGAATCTGAATGCCAATCTAGATTTCCTTGTGCTATGTGGTTCAACAATGTGTATAACTCATCATAAGTTAGATCCAACACTTGACCACCTGGGACTGAATCTAGAAAAATCTTTTTATTATGATCAAGAGCTTCTACAAAAGGGTGAGCAAGTACCTCATTCGACTGCTGGTGATGTAGACAATCCTAAAGAAGAGCCTTGAAGCGTTCCCAAGCATGATATAGGTTTTCATTAGGCTTCTATTTGAAGCTCAATATTTCACTATAAAGTCTTGCAGTTTTTCCTGATGGAAAGAATCTGATGAGGAAATTTCTGGCTAAGTCGTCCTATGATGTGATTGAATTGGCCGGCTCCACATTCAACCACCTTTTAGCTTCTACAAAAAGTGAATGGGGAAACAGTGTCAGCCTCACATAATCTGGAGTCACCCCAGTCGGAGTGAATATATCTGTAAGCTCAATGAAGGTCTGTAAGTGGACTTGTGGATCCTCATGTGAAAGCCCTACAAACTGTCCACTGCTAATAATAAGCTGAACCATATTGTGTTTCAACTTGAAATTCCCCTCAGCTGACGGTCTTTGAATTGGGGAAATTAAATTCGTTGGAAGTGGGACTCCCACTTCCCTAAACTTCCTGTAAGCTGTTTGTTGTTCAGCCATAGGAACAGTATTCTCTTGGCCTTCTTGGATTTGAAGAATTCTAGGGAGAAGGATTACTTCTCTCATGCGTTGGTGATAAAGTTTCTTGGGTTTCGGGCTTGGTTTTACCAACTCCCGATTCCTTGCCAGCTTATCAACCTATAAACCTATTTCCATAAAGAACAAAACCAAGACCAAGCATAAATATACCAAATAAACCTAAAAGTAAAACTTAAATAAACAATTACCAAATAACAAGTCCCCGGCAACAGTGCCAAAAACTTGATAGCGCCTAAACGGACATGCAGGTGTACGTGGTCTATCAAGTATTATAGTGGCCTTCAAGAAAGCTGAGTTATCGATCCCACAGAGACTAGATTTGGCAATGATTTTATTTCAGTTCACACTTTAGATTCAATTGATACGAGAGTAACCAAATAAAAAGTTTGGAAATTTTAAATTAAAATTAAACAATGCGGAAAGTAAAGATCTTGAGACAATCAATAAGAGAAAACCCAGGGTTGAAGTACTCTGAACAATCATATTATTCTTTTGGATTTTAGTCGTTAACTTTCTTATCTTGGTTGTTGATTCATAGGGTTAATTGCGCGATTATGATTTTCCAACCTCTAATCTATTACCTAAGTTGAACCTTACACCAACATCGTTAAGCGGGGATATAATAATTCACTTAAGTTCTTAACAAATATCATCCTACATATGAATCAAGTAAGGTATCTAAGTACATTATTGTCCTAGATACTAATTCAAGTTTCTTATTTTATAAAGAATCAAGAACCATACTCTACTTATTCCCATGTTCTATCTCCCTATTCCCTCTCCCGAGTTCATAAGGTTGACAATGGATGTATTCTAAGGGTCGCAAATCCTTAAAGTAGTTATAATAAGAATAAAAAAACAACCAATAGTGATAATCAAATAAAAAAACTTCATCCATAGCAATAATAATCATGTTCTTGGCTTTAACCTTGGAAAGAGGTCATTTAGCTATGCATAATCATAATCATAATCATAATCATAATCACAAGGTTGTAATTAACGACTAAAAACATGTATGAACTAAATAAAATTAATTAAAAACTAATAATGAAGTTGTAGCATACCCTTAATCTCCAAAATATGTCAAAAGATGTGTAAAAACTTGATACAACATGTATATATAGCATAAGGGTAAGCCAAGTCCGTGTAGGAGTCAAATTAGCTTGAAATGCCTAGGTGTGGAGTTGAGCATGCCGCGCACCCTCTAATACTATGGAATGGAGCATTATTTGTACCCTCTATTCCGTATGAATATACCATGCTGCGCACACTAATCGCACACCCTCTCTGGAATTTGTTGTTCAGAATTTTTCTAAGGTACAGAAGCATTGAAATGAGCCCGCGTCGCGGGATAATCACCTTTAGGACCACTATGCACCTATTGGTTACTATTTTGGGCCTATATTGAATCAATTGGTGTTTTCAATGCATCCATTTTCAACTTTTATAGTCCACACACTCCCAAGATATTCCAGCGGTCCAAAAGTGCATTAATCTGCGCATTGTGCCTTCGTTGAGCCATTCTGAGCCTTTTTGAGTTGTTCCCACTTGATTTGAAGATTCTATATCCTTAATATATCATTTATAATCCATTAAAAAAGCATCCTATAACATTGAAAACAAAAATTTAAAGCTCAAAACAACACAACATCCAACATGACAAACTAGAAACACGAGCTAAGCATAGGCTAATTTCACTTTGATCTTTAACTCATTGTTTTGACCCTTGGCTTGATCAAATTGACCCTTGAGAATAATAAAAAAGTTGTTGTACATATAATTACACATTAAAAATAGTTGGAACACTTTAAACATAATAGAATTCATCGGAATCAACTAAACAAGCACCTAGCTCAAGTTGGTAACGCTAGTTTTCCGGGTTGAACTCTAAATGAATCTTTTAGGTACAAACTTGTTTGAAACTCACTTTGAGAATCATAACAGTTTCTTTAACACTATGATACACATTTGTCTCACTATCCACCCATATATCACATGAATCATCCTCAAAACAAGGCTAAAAAGGCTAGAAAAGTGACGCTAGAATGTATAAATACCCGCAACATCAGCTCACTCACATGGTAAATCTCCTCTTATGTCGAGGAACATGAAGAAAAAAGTTCCACCATAAGATAATGACTTGTTTATGTAAATCCAGATGTGAGTTTCTCTAAGAATATGGATTTGAGGATTATTATAGAAGGAAACTCAGGTTAGACATTTAGAGGTGTCTAGACCTAGATCTGTACGATGTTGAATGACTAAAAGAATTAGACACATGCACCAATATATGGTGATAACATCGTAAAACGTTTTTCATACCACATGTTCTTAGCGACTAATGAGTTAATAGAAAAATGAATCACTGCTTCTTAATTGTGTGAGACCCTCAAAGTTATTTTAAGTTTTCATTGAAATACCCTTAGACCTTTAACTATTTCTTGAATCTTTTGTTAGTGTTGCTACTTTAAAATGTTACTAATAGCCATGAGAGATTCGGCAATGCGGTGTATGTCTAAGAAAGCAGTTGATTAGAATAGATAGATTCAAGAAGAAAGGGAAGATAATTAAAATGAATATTTTAACTTGTTTACACAAGACGAATATTACACTAACCATATAAGATTCAAGTGTAATTGTGTATATAAAGTTAATCATGAAATCGAGTTCACCTCTTTAAGAGGATGACAGATCAGATAAGTAACTGTAGAAGTAGTGATTGGTGTCTTGGGTATTGTGAGTATAAGTATCCTCATATTAGTAGAGAATTCTTTACATATGTGATTGGATTCCTAAGTATAGCTTGTAAAACCATAAAGGTAAAGCTCGTAATGCTCACAGGTCGCACAAACTATTTGCCGTATGAATTGGTGATTTGTTGATGTCATACTAGCTCAGGTCATGTCCGCCACGTGTGAAGTGGGAGATATTGGATTACGAGTATGGGTCACCTATTGGGACCGACCCGACCTGACCCAACCCAACCCAACCCATTTCTTAGTCAGAAATAAAAGATTAGCACATAATCTTATTTCAAAAGAAAAGGGGGGAACAATTATAAATTTTCCCCCCTTTTCTTTTGAATTAAGATTATGTGTTAATCTTATTTTTCTGACTACGAAATAGGTTGGGTCGGTTCAGTCCACATAGGTGACCCATACCCGTAATCCAACATTGTAAATACTGAGATAAAAACATCTGCAACTCCAAATGCATGAATAATCATTAACCCGAAGTAATTATACAACTATTTATCATATAATGGTTTATGAAAACAACAATAACTTAAATAATAAATCTCTAGTCCAAATCCCAGACTAAGACCACAGAGCATCTAACCGGAGTTACAAGAGTTCAACTTTTGGACATACAAACCAAATGAAAAGAAATATAATCTAAAAATAGATAAAACTGGATGATAGCCTTCATGAACAATGCGAAGGCTCACCTTACTAATGGAATCCACACATACAGACAATCAACCACAAGTTTCTACCTCCATTGCTGTATCTGCAGACATGCAAGTAAGGAGTGAGATGTATATAAATATAACCTAGTAAAATCCTTGAATTGCTACTTTAATACCCCTAGAACACGTGTTAGAAAATACAAGGCACAACAAAATACATAAATAATATACACACAATATCTCTTATAAGTTAATGCTTAATAAGATCCAAACGAAAGTTCAAAAAGCCACTTTGTATCTCAACTCAATCAACTCTCACAGCTTTTCCTAAACGACAGTGAAGGTGATCAACTTAGCACTTTGATAAGTCCAGGGCATCATATATAATGCCTTAAAAGTATACTACAACAACATGTACAAGCCTCTAACACATTACAACAACATTAGTATGTCCCTAATATATTACAACAACTATGTATGCTCCTAGAGACCATAACGTTAACAAAGAAAATATATTCAATGTCACAACATCACCTCACATATTATCACTAAATAATTCTCAGTACACTTCACAAAATACGTATCCACAACTAGTCAAAAACACTGATTCTACCCAAGCCTACGCTTGTCCCATCAAATGGTCTAGGTAGAAAAATATATTTTTTTATAAAGCAGGTTAGAAAAGAAAGCACCAAAGTTTAAAGTCTCACTTACCTCTTTAATGACAAGTGCGCTAACCTTGCAATCTATAGAACACCAATCAAATAGCCTCCAAGGGCTTCAGTCTATACAAAAACATTAAATAACAATTCAATTATGCTATTCAGGGTCAAGTCCTAATATCACTTACTTTTAAGCTTAGAGCTAATCCTTAATATCTCACATCTTAAATCATGATTTAAGGATAATCTAACAAGGGTAAGATATCATAAAAGAAACTTCAAAATATTGTCCAATGATCTCTAACCCTTAATATCAATGACATTACTATTCATATTTCTAAGCTAATAAAAATTAGTACTAAAGTCAAATTGATTTTTTTTCCCACCAAGTAATATAAACTGTTTCTTTCTTCTTATTTATTTTTCCCACTAACTAATCCATTAAACAATACTTATTTCTTCATTCAATAGTATACAACCTACCCACCATGAAGAAAATTAAATACACACTAGTTGACATTTTTTGCCATCACTGTTTTTTGAATTCTATGCAAAAGAACTAAAGGCAATTTCATAACTTATCACTTTATGAGGATGCATGTTAACATTGTTTAGATACTCTCTGTTGTTATTTTTTTTCTTCCTAGGCATCTTACCACCTCCTTCAAAATAATAGGATCAAAACATAGCCCTAGTGTTCTATTTGTACTATTTTTATCATGAAATTGAAGAGAAAAGATTTGGCTTTTGGCTTGCTCACTTTAGTTCTATTAATTGAACAACATACAATCTGCCCACCATGAAGAAAATTAAATACACACTAGTTGACATTTTGCGCCATCACTGTTTTCTGAATTTTATGCTAAAGAACTACAGACAATTTCATACCTTATCACTTTACGAGGATGTGTGTTAACATTGTTTAGATACTCTTTGTTGTTGTTTTTTTTCTTTCTACGCATCTTACCGTCTCCTTCAAAATAATAGGATCAAAACATAGCCCTCATGTTCTATTTGCACTGGTTTTTATCATGAAATTGAAGAGAAAAGGTTTGGCTTTTGGCTTGCTCACTTTAGTTTTATTAATTAATATTAATTATTGATTAAAATTACCAATTAAACCTTCATTAAAAAAATAAGTTGGGCAATTACATTATCCTCCACTTAAAATAATGTTCGTCCTCGAATGAGTCTAGAATCTTACCTGAAGTGCCAAATAAGTGAGGATACTTAACTCGTATCTCTTCCTCAGGCTCCCAAGTAACCTCCTCGATTCGATGATTACGCCATAATACTTTGATTAAAACTATCTTTTTCGATCTCAGCTGTTGCACTTGCTTATTAATAATAGTTATCGGGATTTCCTCATAAGTTAGATTCTCATCAAGCTCTACATCCTCTGGATGAATCTTATGACTCTCATCACGAATATATCGTCTAAGCATTGGCACGTGAAACACAAGATGAACTACAAAAAATCTAAGAGGTAAAGAAAGCCTATATTCCACCAATCTAATTAGGCCCAAGATCTCATAAGGACAAATATATCTAGGATTCAGCTTACCTTTCTAGCCAAATAACTCTTTTCACGGGAAAAACTTTTAAAAAAAGTTTTCCCTTTTTTCAAAGTCTAAATCATGAACCCTTTATTTTTCATAGGACTTCTGCCTGCTTTGTGATGTCTTAAGTCTATCTCGTATCACTGTAGACCTAATAATTGTGCTTCATCAAACACAAACCAATTAACTAGTAAATGAAACTTGTGACCATATAAAGCCTCGTACGATGACATTCAAATGCTCAACTAGTATCTATTATTATAAGAAAACTCTGCCCATGGAAATTGGTCATCCCAATGACCACCAAAATCAATTATGCAAGCTCTAAGTATGTCCTTCAAGGTCTGAATAACTCGTTCAAATTACCCATTGATTTATGGATGAAAAGCCATACTTAACTCAACTTGTGAACCGAATGAATTCTAAAAAGATTTCCAAAACTTAGTAGTGAACTATGTACCTTAATAAAATATGATTGAAATAGGCATACCACGAAGTCGAACTATCTCTCAAAGGTAAATTTTTACTAACTATTTTGTGGTATAAGTAACCAGAACTAGTATGAAATAGGCAGATTTTGTAAGTCCATCCACTATCACCCAAATTGAATCGTGCTTCCTGAAGGTATTTGGCAACCCAACAACAAAATCCCTAGTAGTTCTTTCCCATATCCACTCCAAAATAATAAATTTTTGCATTATTCCAACAGGTTTTTAATGTTCGTACTTGACCTACTAACAATTTAAACAACTAGTCATATGTTTCAAAATATCAACCTTCAAACCTTTCCACCAGTACAATCCAGGCAAGTATTGATATATTTTTGTAGCACCTGGGTGGATAGAGTATAACGATGTATGAGCCTCTTCAAGAATTAGCTACCTCACACCACCCATAATGGGAACCTATGATGATGTAGCATGCCTTTACCATTCCTTCACCCGATCTTGAAGCCTAGCAAGGTTGGGACCATCATATTGTCAAGTCTTAACTTGCCCAACTAAGGATGACTGAACCACCATAACTGCAAGTAATTTGCCAGGCACCATTTGATCAATTCAAACTCCATGATTGGATAAAAAATGAATATCAATAATGATATGTCATCTTTCGGTAGAAAATTGGGCCAAGCTGCCCATAGACTTCCTACTCAAAGTGTCTGCTACTACAATTTCCTTCCTAAGATGATACAAGATAGTGAGATCATAGTCTTTAAGTACTCCAACCAAAAACGTTATCTCATATTCAATTCTCTTTGCTTGAGTAAATATTAAAGACTCATGTGATAAGTATAGATTTAACATAGCTCACTATAAAGATAGTGACACCAGATCTTATGTGTAAATACAATCGCGACCAATTCCAAGTCATGAGTTGGATAATTCTTCTCATGGACCTTTAGCTGTCAAGAAACATATGCCACCACTTTTACATTCTTCATTGAAACATATCCAATCCAATTCGAGATGCATCATACTAAATAGTGAAGCCACCCTTTTCTATAAGTAAGATTAAAATTGGAGTTTAAATCAATACCATCTTTAATTTCTAAAAAATTTTTTACATTCATCTGACCATTGAAAAATCACATTTTTTTTAGTAAAACGGGTCAATAGAGTGGCTATCTTTGAGAAGACCTCTACAAACCTCATAGAATTATTAGTTAGATCCACAAAGCTATGTATCTCTATAATAGTACTAGGTTGAGGCTAATCTCAGATTGCTTTAATCTTCTTTGGATCAACATGAATACCATCTCCTGACACCACATGCCACGAAAAAAAACATTCCCAATCAACACTCGCACTTTGAGAACTTGGCAAAAAGCCTTTGTTCTCTAAGTTTCTGTAGCATAACTCTTAAGTATTGTCCATGTTTACCTTACTTTCAGAGTAGACCAAAATGTCATCAATGAAGACAATCAAAAAATGGTCTAAGTATGGCTTGAATTACCTGTTGATGAGGTCTATAAATGTCACAAGTGCATTTGTAAGTCCAAAAGACGTCATAAAAAATTCAAAATGCCCATACCTAGTCTGAAAAGTTATTTTAGTGATATCTTCAGCCTTAATTCTTAGCTGATGATATCCTTATTTCAAGTTAATTTTAGAAAAGTCAGTAGCACCTTGTAACTAATTGAATAGATCATCAATACGAGGCAAAAGATAATTATTCTTGATTTTACTTATTTAACTGTTAGTAGTCAATGTACATCCTCATCGTGCCATATTTTTTTTCATAAATAGAATAGGTGCACCTTAAGGTGACACATTAGTCCTGTTGAATCCCCTATCAAGTAACTCTTGGAGTTGAACCTCCAATTATCTTAACTCAGTTAGAGCTATATGGTATGGTGTGATAATGATCAATTACACGTTAATTTTAAGTACAAGGTGGTCGTTGTCAATATATACCCAACTTTGAGTTGAAGACGAATCCATGAGGAACAATGTGAGTGGAGTTTGAAAAATTTGAAATTTAAGTAACTTGTTAAGTTGAAACCTAAGGTACAAGAATTTATGGGAGGGGTTTTAGATATTTCAAAGAGATGATTACTTTTTGACTTATAAGGACTAACTCGAGGATAGGAATAATTAGAAAGTAAATAATTAGAAATGAATCTTGGGATTATACTTTACTATGGGCAAGTTATGCATGGTCACATGATGATTTAGTACAAATTCTAGTCGTTAATGATGTGGTAGGTTAGGTTGAAAGTCCTTGAGACTAGTTTGTCAACAAAGCTTCAAAGATGTCACTCATTAACCCTTTCGAGTACCTAATGGGTGTGTCAATTAAAACCACCCAACACCTCAATTAGGCACCCTTTATTTTTAGGACAATACCTAACGTATAGTCAACCTCATAATCACCCTTATGTCTAAGATAGTGAAAATTAGAAAACAACACCCATTCATTATCTACTATTGCCTTGGTTTCCATATCCCTCTTACAAGGATGAGGTGGGTTCCAAAAGTTCAACCAAACCCCTCTTTTAAGGATGGTTTGAGATTTTAAGAGTTTGGAATTTTTACCTACAAACCCATGTGGGTATTTGGGGCTTTCACCCAAATATCCCAACCAATTTAATCAAGCAATAGTAGAACCCATCATCAATAAACTAACAAATGCACAAATAAATTACAACCCTTACATAATTGATCCCTATTATATCATAATCTCAAGAGGAATCACTAGATACAAATAAGATTAATAAGAAAGATATACCCAAAAATCTCCATCAATTTGATTTATTAAAAGATAAGGAGAATGTAAATTGCAATCTTTAAGATTGAACAAATCTTCAATGAAAATTGTCAATCCTCCACTTGAGAGCTACTCTATTGCATTCTTCACCCATAAATTAATACAATAGTTTTCTTCTGAAGATTGGAAACTAGAATGTGGATAAATTCCACAAAAGTCAGATCCAATTTCAAAGAGACAGGGTTTATCTTCATAAGGGAATTTGAGAATCAACTGTGTGCATTTACATCTTTGACCTTGGGTTGTACTCTCGCTAAGCCACGATTGCGGTAACTTGAATGTGATCACGGATACTTTGACTGTGGATAAAATCACGTGATCATGGTGCTTTGACAAGGCTTGACTGACAATGATCGCGGTAACTAAGTCTCATTCTGCTCTAGCTCTTCCAACTGCACTTCCTTTTACTCTTTTGATACTTTTTAGTTCAAGTACACATCTTTCCATCCCATAACCTATATGCCTATAAAATATGGATATTAGTGCATTTTAATCACACATATGTCTCATTTATATATTTAAACCATGCTAATGTGCATTAATGCTTAGTGTAAATCAATTTGGCGCATTGAGTTAGTTTGGAATTTTAGCTTACTTGCTTTTATTCAAACTTATAATTATTTGTTTGTGATTTTCTTTGTTTCTTGTGTCAGGTATATTTTTATTTTGTTTACTTATCACTATGACATCTTTGGACAAATATGATTTTTGTAGTTGGAAATCCTATCTTAATGATCCATGTCCATACTGTGACGGACCCCACTTTTAGAAAGATTGTAGATATGTTCCATGGAGAGAGATGAAGGAACTATTTCAATCTTATTAGAAGTATGATTGTTGTTTATGTGGTGGTAGAGATGGATATTGGAGTGATTGTATAAATGATCCTCTCCGTGTTAGGCTAACCCAAATGCTAGTTTTTCTTATGAGTTTGATAGGTCTCATGATGCGATAAAGGAAGAACAAGATGCCGAGTACAATAGTTTTGAAGAAATGCTTCAAATTCTTTTGGATCGAGCAACTACATTGGAGGAGGAAGTGAATAACTTGCATCAATCCATGGTGGAATTTGGAAAGGAGAGTGAAAAAAACAAGTGGGTGAGAGCGCCGATCTTTCAAGTACCATAAATACTCCCAATCTTAAAATAAGGAGAATAAATAAAAGATATCAAGCCATGTCATGGACGGTGAGCTTGATAGTGAAGGACCCTCAATGGTTTCCCAACCAACAAAACCAAACATGAGAAATGATGCCAAGATTGAGGAAATGAGACTAGAGCCGAAAGAAAAATCCAAACAAATCCTTTGTGAAGGCTCTAGTTTATTTCAGGATGAGAATATCGAGAAGGATGCAACTTCAGAATTAGGAAGGACCTCACTCAAACCACTTTTCACATTATGCTTGGTGGATGTGATAAAATTGAAACCACCCAAGTAAATGATGAATTTTGGCGATGAGGAGGAAAATTCCTATATTTTGGAGTTTGTCATTCCAAAAGGGCAAAATAAAGACCCTCCCTTGAAGGCCAATAAATGCAAAATGCGATGTGTAATATGGAATTCTTGATGTCATCGATACCAAATGATCTTATTAGGAAATTTGATGTGAAGTTGGGTGAAAGTTTTAAGTCTTCAAAGTGGCGAGATAGAAGCAACATCTATTTGTCCTCATTTCTATAACATTTTATCTTGGAAGATTTGAATCTGATGTCCCTCTGCCACTTAATGCATAGTGAGCAAAAGTTAGTAAGGAGATTCAAATCATTTAAGTGGAAACATAAATGATAGTTGTAAGGATGTATAGCCACAAAAGATGGGAAACAACCTATCATGCCACAAAAATAGGAACGTATCCTTTTATTTATTCATGATAGATTAAATTTTAATTTTGTTTATGCATAATCCATGAAATTGTGATGCTATGAGGAGTGTTGATTGAAATTGAAAAAGGGAAAGTGTGAAATCATTATGTTTGGGACTAAGCAGAGGAGTGCAGAGGACCTAAAAATTGGTCTCAGGTATCGCGATCACGGCTTATGTCACCGCAATTGCAGTAGCCGAATGAATACAATCGCAAAAATAAGACAACAATCATGGACAAAGTAGTTTTAAAGACCATCCGACTGCCATTTCTCCCTCACACCCCTTTTTCAAATTCTCTTAAATCTCTCTAAAATTTAACCGTGTGTTAAGTGTCCAAGTTGTGCATTTTACCTTATTTTTATCTTGTTTCTCAGTAAGTGGTCCCAATTTACTCATTTTTATGTTTTCTTAGGCTTGGAACTTATATTCTAGGAGTAGGACTAAAATAGTGTTTCTAATGCTAAATCTATGCCTATATGCAGTTATTTTTGTGGTTAGCTGTTGTAGTTGGTGTGCATACCGATGGGGAAGTCTTGAGTACCTAGAATTTGGTGTAACTAGGTTGTAATTAGGGTGAACATCATGTGTTTGATTGAATACTCCAACGAACCCATTTTAGAATTCTTTACTTTTCAAGAGCATAATCAAGCACTTAGGGTTTAAGTTTCATGAGCATGATGATCTATTGGTTAGAACTTATTTTGGGGTTGAAATCTGGTATTTGGTATTGTTGCAAATTTTGGTCCAAAATGGTCTTAGATACCACGATTGTGGTCATCAGGACCGCGATCGCCATAACTGAGACCAGTTTCCAGCTTAGACCAAAAATTCTGCATACCTATTTCTCACCCCAAAACCAACTATAACATCGCCACATGAGTTTATCTGATTAATCTAGCATGGATTTGTAGGAAAATGCAAATGATGGTCTAGGTTAAGTTGCTTATAGGCACTCAGCCACAAAATTGGAGATAACAACCATATCCGTTTCATGGCTCCAGAATGTCACAGCCTCTACAAATTTAACCTCTAAAAGACTAAGCTACTCCCAAAAAAGGGGTATCTAAATGGACAAGGTACTGGAGCAATTACTGGCATTTCACAATAGGCTTGCTACTATTAGGTGGATTTGCTTTGCCTTGGACCCCTATATTGCCAATGAGCACTAGGTGTCAGAGTTCAACATGAATCTTAGCGTAGTCTCCTTCTTAAACCTAGTGATGAAGATTAGGGGAAAGGATGTGCATTTTGGAGCGGAATAGATAAACGACATATATGTTCTTCCAGACGCAAACATGAATGAGTTCCAGGCAAAGATTTATAAGCCAGGGACCTAGATGGCTAGCATACTATGCCATGGTTAAGAGGTCTCTTGGGATATGACCAAAAGAGGAATCTATATGAATGACTTCATAGCAGAGGCCATGATTTGGTTAAATATCATCTGCAATCGAGTTTTTCCATGCACACATATTACTACTATCACTAATATATGAGCTCAGATAGTGTCCTATATATTTTCTAGCATTTCTTTAAATGTGGGCCAGATTGTGGTTTCAGAAAAGAGCCATTTCAAGATTCAGGGTGGTACACTTCTTCCCTTTCCTTCTCTTATTACTAAGTTGTGCAGGAGGGCCAAAGTAGAGGAGTATCCAATATATAACTAGGTAAAACCAAATCCCCATATATCTCTACTCAAAATTTAGGGTGAGGGTGCACCTGGCCAAAGCAAAAAGAGAAAGATTAACTTGGGCAAGTCAACAGTTGAGGATTTTGAATCGTGCAGGCCAGCCACCACTGGGCCTCTAGAAGATATTGGTATGGATATTAGGGTTAGAAAGAGATGGTATCAGTATTGTCTTAGGGGTTGGGAGAGCCTTCCACCAAGCTTCACTCTTGTGTGTCTCGCTTAGACTATGAGAGATATCAAGAGGAGCAACATACATAGGGAGTCACTATTGCTAGGATCTAGAGGGCATACTCAACATTGGTAGAGTCTCACAAGGAACTTTCAGAGTCTCATGAGAAGATGAATAAAATAGAGAAGAAGAGAAATTAGTTCTTCAGTAAAATGTGAAAGGGGGTAAAGGGACTATGGAAGTTTTGAAACCCTATGACAAATTACCTTTTTCCAGTGTAGAGAGCGATGATGAGTCCCATATTGAGTGGTCTGATGCTGATATTGGTGGTGATGATATGGATTTTGAAAGATATAGCAAATCATGATGTAGATACATGGAACACATTTCCCCCCTCTATTGGTTACTTGATTATGCAGTGAGGGCACTGCTAGCTGTTAGTTAAGGGTGTATTCCCCATGTCCTCATTTTATATTATGGGTGTTTTGTGGATATTTTATGTTTACTTGGATATTTTGGTTTTATTCTTGGATTGTAATTTTTTGGGCACTCTGATGGTGCCCACGTTTCATGGATTAAATATTTGGTTTGTTTTTAGATTTTTAGTTTTACTTTATCTTGATTTTAGTTATGATGAAATCGGACGAACTTTTCCCTATGATAGATTGAGTAATGACAGTCTTATGAGAAAAAATATCATGCTTGGTTTTGAGTCATGTATGTAGGGAAAGTCTTAGTACCCATGGCATTGAGGTCATAAATGCAAGGAAAATCTGAGTACCTATGGAATTTTTAATTTGGGATTGCACTTACACCTATGGCAAAGTCTGAGTATCTATATGGTTTGCCCGTATGAACGCCAAAATATGAGATGAAGGCTTGGGTTGATGCCATATTTAGCAAATTATGTGTGGTAAAAATGCAAAGCAAATACCCCCCCCCCCCACCCCGTCCAAAGTATTTTGAAAATCAAGGGCATAGACGTGAGTGACCTTGTAACAATTCTTTTTCTCTTTGTGTGACTCCAAAAATTTTGGTTTGTGAAAATTGATAGATACTCTATTTTTTTATTTAGAGGGGGGTGGGGGTGGGGTGGAAATTAAGTCCCCTTAGCGAAGTTGTATGCCATATGTGGTAAGATTATTTTCCCAAATCTCATGTGTACTTGTACCATCTATAACTTTCCCCATTAGTCTCTCAAGGCAAATTTTATTGTACTTGGTGAAATAATCGTAGGCCATCTTTGTGACATTGGAAGTCCACTTTAGCCTAAAAATTCTACCCTTGTATAGATGTTATCCCTAGTCACCCACTTTAAGTCTTTAGACTTTTCTTTGGAAAACACAGTGCAAGCAGTGAGCCTTTCAAATTTTATCCCTCTTTTGAACCTTACCATCCTTGAACGTAAAGTTGCAACTTGAGGCTAAAGGCCTAAGTTGGGGGTAGTGAAGATTAGAAGAGGTAACTTTGATCCATGAAGTTTTAAGCAAGTGCCTATGGGCTTAATAAGTAAGAACAATTGAATAAGAAAAGGGAAACAATCCAATAAAGGAAAGAGAAGCACAAAGGGTGTAAGAAAAGAAATCAAAAGAAAATGAGTGAACCAAGGAAATTAAAGTAGGCACATATGTAAAAAGTGAATAAAAAAGAAGTGTCCCATGATCAAAATTTGGATAGAATAGTGTGTTGTATATATTCAAGGAGGGTATAGCCTTGTTGTTCCTAAATAGTATCTTACCCTACCCAAAATCTAGGTTACAAGCTCAAAAATCCTTTCCTGATTTCCAACCAAGTACTTTCATTGTAGTGGAAATTGAAAATAGGGGCAAGCATATGGAATGGTACTTTTTAGCATCAAGATTTGTTGAGAGAGAGCCCAGGTCACCCACGTGACAAGCAGGAATACTCATCACTATACTATAACGATCGCCTTGCACTTAAAATTGACGTGTAAGTTAAGTATTCCCGCCTGTCATGTGGGTGACCCGGGTTTGATCCTCGGCAGTAATGCAACTTTTGATAATGCTAAACTTACATACCAATTTTATGTCCAAGGTGGTCATTATAGATATATACCCAACTTTGAGCTGGGGTTGAATCCAGGAGGAATAATGAGAGTGGAGTTTGAACAAATTCAAAATTTAAGTAGCTTGTTAAGTTCAAACCTAAGGTACAAGTATTTATGGGAGGGGTTTTAGATGTTTCAAAGAGATGATTACTTTTATACTTCTAAGGACTAACTCGGGGCTACGAATAATTAGAGAGTAAACTATTACAAATAGATATTGGGATTATGCTTTCCTGGGGACAAGTTATGCATGGGCACATGATTATTTGGTGCAAATTCTTATCCTTAATGATGTGGTAGGTTAGGTTGAAAGTCCTTGAGACTAGTTTGTTAACAAATCTTCAAAGACCTCACTCATTCACCCTTTTGATTACCTAGCGAGTGTGTCAATTAAATCCACCCAACACCTTAATTAGGCACCTCAATTTCTAGGATGATACCTAAGGTATAGTCAACCTCATAATCACCCTTATGTCTACGATAGTGAAAATTAGTAACCTACACCCATTAGTTGTCTACTATTGCCTTGGTTCCCCCATCCCCCTTTCAAGGATGAGGTGGGTTCCAAAACTTCAACCAAACCCCTCTTTCAAGGATGGTTTAAGCTTTCAAGAGTTTAGAATTTTCACCCACAAACTCATATGGGTATTTGGGGACTTCACCCACAAATCCCAATAAATTTAATCAAGCAATAGTAGAACCTATCACCAACAAACTATAAAATGCCCAAATAAATCACAACCCTTACACAATTGCTCCCTATTCTAACATAATCCCAAGAGAAAGAATTAGCTACACATAACACTAATAAGAAAGATATGCCCAAAAATCTCCATCAATTTGATTTATAAAAGATAAGGAGAATGGAAATTGCAAGATTTAGGATTCAACACATCTTCAATGGAAATTTCCAATCCTCCCCTTGAAAGCTACTCTAATGTATTCTTCGCCCATAAATAATACAATACTTGTCTTCTAAAAATTGGAAACTAGAATTTGGATAAATTCCATAAAAGTAGGATCCCCTTTCAAAGAGATAGGGTTTAGCTTCTTAAGGGAATCTGGGACTCAACTGTGTGCATTTACATCTCTTCCATTGGTTTATACTCCCGCTAAGCTACGATCACAGATATCGTGACTGTGGCTAAAATCTCATGATCGTGGTGCTTTGACCAAGCTTTACTAACCACGATTCCAGTCCTCAGACTGCGATCGCGGTAACTGAGGCTTGTTTTGCTCCAGCTCTTCCAACTGCACTTCTTTTTACTCTTTTGATCCACTTTAGTTCAAGTCAACATTTTCCACCCTATTTTGATCCCCCTTCCCGGGCAGGGAAGAGAACGATAATGGACCGCAGATGGTAGTCGTGGTTGATTTTGATTCGAGGATCTTACGCGGCGGAGCGAACTCTTCTATCGTGTTGCATTGGCGGACCCCCCCGGGGGAACCATCATCCCTTAACCCGTATGCCTACAATATGTGGATATTAATGCATTTTAATCACACATATGTCTTATTTATACATTTAAACTATGGTAATGTGCATGAATATTTAGTGCTAATGAGTGGTAAATTCACTAGTCATCATGGTGAAATAGAGATAGGTTGAGTCCCTGACACTAAGTTAATACTAAACTCAATTTCTCTCATAAGAGGTAGCCCAAACAAATCATCTGGAAACACATAAATAAATTCTCAAACCATGGAAACAATATCGATGAAAACTTTCTCTTCTTGAGTGTCATGAACAGTACCAATAAAACCCAACCAATCATGGTTAATCATTCAGCAGGCTTTTACATAAGATATTATCTTTCTCGGAGTCATAGAAGTCATACCTTTCCACACTAAAGGTGGTTCGCTTGGAATATCAAAACATATAAGATTAGTATTACAATCAATCAAAGCATAACATGACACCAACCAATCCATACCCATAATCACATTAAAGTCAGTCATTGGCAACGCAAGTTGATCAACTATGGTGTCCTTACCTTGAATAGATATCACACCATCTCTACAAAATCTACCCACTGATAAGGTTTCCCCCTTTGGGGTCATAACAATATATGAATCAATAAGATTCTCAATCGTTATTTATTAGAATAAAGTAAAAGATAGAGATATATACGAGTACGTAGAACAAAGATCAATAAGAGCAACATGTGACTACTGCATTAGATGCCTCTGTGTCCTTTATAGCCATAACAAAGAATCTTGATAATCCATATGCTGTCTGAGCACCCTGATCACCTTTTCGACCCCATCCACGAGCATTCTGTAGAGCGATCCTCGCTGGCTCAGCGTGAGCATGAGTACCTGTAACATTTCTTTGCACCTATGCAGTAGCTTGAATAGAAAAAGAATCTAACTTAGGACAAAACTTAACAATGTGCCCTTTTTTACCATAAGTATAACAAGGATTGCCAACTCAAAATCACACCGATTATGATTTCTACCATAATTAGAATATTTTGGATTTTGTTTGGACTAATAAGAACCGCTACTCTTTTTCTACATCTGATATTGGCCCTGTCTATATGGATAACTATTCCTTAAAGACTGGACCACTGACTCTGACTACGTAGGCCTAGACCGTCCATGGTGAAACCCACTCTTTCTTATAGATAGAGAACCATTAAAACCACCTGAGTTATGCATTGATAATGCCCAGGCTATACATTCTATAAAAGATAATACAGTTGTTGTCAAATATAGTAACCCAACAAAGGTTGGGTCAAATCTCAAGGAAGCATGTGGAACTGTATCTCTTGTTTGCAAAAATCAATGAGCAAAATGTGAAAGTAAATGGGAGGTTTTGAGGTATAAATCTCGATCAAGTATAAAATATCAACTTTGGATGAAAATTAGTCATAAGTGAACACTAGGGCCTCTAACTCAGTAAGCTTTTCATGCTCAATCAAACTATACAACTGTTGCGCAAGTAAAATCTAGTAAGATAGGTATCACCAACTGAATCTTGATACTATTTGGTGAATTTCACTCATCTTCTCTCGGACTTAGAGTGTCGCCTTACTAACCCTTACCTTGGACCCATTTTCAACTATCTTCACTCGATCTCAAGTTGATTAGATGGAATTTAACCTTTCTAAGAAGATAATACAAGTAATCTTGTTTTAGCAGTTAACCCCAAATCACTGTTGTGATCTCCTCTTCCTAATATCTACATCTCTCTCTGGTTTGTAGTGGATACAGGATAGATCCTAATGTTTTCAACCGTTAAGACAATAATAAACTCAAAGGAAGCCCCAATGTATACAATAAAAATACTCTAGAAGGACTGGACACTGCCCTTACTTTATTATTCAGCCAGGGTTCCCACAACCCTAGCCAAGGAAGATTAGCCGCTCATGTTTGTGTAATAATCAAAGGAATTCATATTTGAAAACATTTAACAATCAGAAAATAATCAACAAGTAAAAACCCAAAGCTTCAACTAAATTAATAACCAAAATTAAAATAAAGTAATTTGAAGAACAAATTTGGATATTTGAGTTAGATATTTATTTGTTAGTATAAGGAGTGCGTAAACTAACAAAAAATATCAAAAAGGTATATATAGTACACAAGGAAACCCTAAAAATCAAATCCCAAATGAAAAAGGAAAAATTAGGTCGGTGGCTACTTACTCAGGTCACAAACAGATCGTATGTAGCACATACGGACCGTATATGGCCCTAACTATGTGGAAACCCTCCAAATGGGAACTCGAAGCTCTCTGGACTTTGAATTCTAAAGCATATGTTGGACAAATATGGTCCGTATATGGCACATACGGACCGTATGTGGTCTTTGTAAGTGGTAAAGTTTGCTTTTTCATGTAGCTTAGCCTCTGGATCTTAAGTTTTGCAACATACTTTTGTCACATATGCCAGGTAAGTGGCACATATTCCTAAAAATGCCATAGTATGTATTCAATAACTTCAAATTACTTATTTTTCTTCATATTTGATTCAAAGACCTGGCTTCCTACAAAACATACCCAAGACATATCATATCTTACAAAACAACCTAAGAAGCTTGCATATTTTTATCATTTTAAGCATCAAAAGTTCTATATTTTCATAGCACATCAACACCCTTAATTTTGAACATTTGCATGTACTCAGGCAACACAACAATACAACACCAAGAAAAACAACACATGATGCTTAACTAGCAGAATCTAAGCTATCCAAGGCAGCCAATCAATACTTTAAGCTCAAATCAGAATACCCTCTATTTTTTCAACCTTTCAAAACCAAATATCCATAATCATAAGCACAATAATGTGACACAAGGGGATCAAGATATGCCATTACATTAGAAACAGACAACCATGAATATATACAAGGTACACTACCCAAGAAAATAAACAGCTAGCAATATGACTTCCGTGCCCTAACGACAAAGAAGTCCCGCTCACTCATATGAAATAATGTATGTCAATGGAGGGATAGTCAAGAGACACTCACACTCAAAAGAGAAGTTCCAATCAATGTGCATCAAATACCATAGGCTTGCCCTTATTTTATTTACATTAATTTTTGGACAATTAAGTTAGGATCACTATAGGACTTTATTTGGCTTATAACATAGGCTTAGGGGGCTGGTATGGTTCATAAGGGTATATCAAGTGACTAAGACTCCTCGGCACAATAATAAATTTTGGGGTCCACGCTTTAACCAATTTCCTATTTATTACACCCTTACTTCTCCATTTTATTCTTTATTGCACATTCAGGTTTGCTGTGGTTTCTTTATTCTTTCTTTTTCAAATTTTCAAAGTTTTTCTTTTTCTTTTGTCATTTGTCCTTTTCCTTTTCTCCCACAACTAACCCTACTATCTTTTCTCTTATTTTACCCTTCAACATACCCACTTTACATTATACATCCCTATGATAACCACCCCCAACTTAAGCAATCACCTAAGTTAAGGTACACAATATCCAAGGAGGAATAGGGCCAAAACAGGGTTCATTGTAACACAAATTAGAGGTGAAAAATATAACAAGAAAAATAGGCTATAAGGCTAAAAAATAGGGATCAAGGGCTATAACTTGAACATGGAAGGTCATTTAGGTTAAAAGTGGACTAACATAAAAACGACCTATTATCTTTTCCTAACCAACTATTCTCTAACCTAGGCAAGACTAACCGAGCAAGTTTTTGATTTAACACACAAAGGGGACAAAGTAGCATCTCACACACATGGCACAAAGTCAATATTTCAAGATACTACCTATCTGGTTTATGCAATTGTTAACACTAATTAGCATGTAACTCATCCTAATAACATAAAAAGTTCCATAATGTTCACAAATATATACATTCACACTATTCTAAAACAAAACTTTAAAGGGGTATCATTTTTCTCAAAAATCAATCAAAAAAATGGCAACTGCCCTAAACACTTAAAAATCTACTAATTACACAAAACACAACACAATATAAAACAAAACACAATATAAAACAAAACACAATATAAAACAAATTTTAACCTAGACATGCTAGTTCTACAACCATACCATAGTTGATAGGAAAAGAAGCACGACAACAAAAATTGCGGCGGCTATGGTATACCCCACCCCTAACTAAAAGACTTTGCACTGTCTCTAATGCACATAAATAATGTAATATAAAGAAAATAAGGATATAGCTGAGATGCACTAGGCATTCGTGTCATGATCATCCCTAGATGGGGGTATATCCACTGGTAGGAGCAGTGGTGATGGAGGTGCACTACTGGAAGATGTACCCATTTCTATCTCGACATGCCTCTACTTATCAATGAAATTAGTATCCCTCTACTCATGTTTGGCCCTTTTTTAGACCTGCTCAAATGGTAAATTGGAATCTTAAATCTTCCTCTCGTGGCCTCTCTTGGCCCCAACTATAGGGACCTCCTCCTTATCCTTCATAAATAAATCAAAGTATTTGGGACCATACAGAGGTAATTCTTGAACAATTAGGGGAATGAATGGAGGGATGGCCATAATATGACTCTCTGCGAGAGAGCTTTACTCTTTTTGCAAGACATCCACCTCCTTTTTCATATGTCCTAGATCTAAATTCTCAATCTCTACAAATTAGGATGCAACACATCTATTAATAACATCAATACATGCTTGTAAATCATTAGTAACTCTAATATAGTAGCTTTGTGTACAGAATCCTATCCAACCTCCACCATCTTTAGTCAGGTCCGGACCCATGGCTAGATCTTCCCATATAGAGTATCCACATCTTTCTTAACACTTCATAATCCGGCATCTATGGCACTCTAACTATCCATTAAGCTCTACAAAAAATGTTGAGATACCATAATCATATCTGAAGTAGCAACTATAGTGGATGAGTGAAGAGGTACTGCAGATGTACCTATCTGCTCTGAAGTACAAGCCGATGCTGATGTAGAAGTAGTTGGTGTCCCCTCACCCCGAGTACTCAACTCGAGGTCCTCTCTTTGATACCTTATCTTAAAATTTTGATACCTTATCTCAAAATCAACACTAACTTCTACATTACCTAGTTGTATCTCAATATGCTCCATAAGTACTAACAGGCCCTCAGACTAGGCTAGAGGTACTGAAGTAGGTGCACGAGGTATCCTGAAAAGGTTCTATCATGTCCAATCCTTCATCAATGTAGTCTGGGATCTAATCATCACCTGTACTCTCTCATCAACTCCTGGTACCATAGGTACACCATCCTCCTTATGTAATCTCTAGATAATATATGGGAATTACATTGTCATAGTCTCACCAAAAGCTCTTTCATAAATATCATGTAAGATAATAGCTGCAAAGTAAATGTCATACCTGACCATAATACTAGAAATAAATGCACCTGCCTTCCAATTGAATATATTGTCTGCAACCATCGGACAAAATCTAAATCAAACCAACAACCACTAGTACTTTATAGCAAAAGTTAGTGCGACCTTCTTTATCATACCCTTCCCCTTAATCCAAGGGGTCTCATAACCCAATGGTGAAATGTATCTAATGATCAATATCTCCATATTAACTCTCTCACTCCTATGGTCTAAATCATAGATGATGTGTATGTCTCATGCAACTTACAATCTATAATCACACTCTATTGTGGAAATTGGTGCAACATAATCTGGCCTGAAAGAAACACTATGGATGGCCACCATTTATATATCAACTTTAACCCCCTCTAACTAGTCTCTACTTAAGCTGGTGCTGTTAAATGTGCCTCAAAATAGCCCTCCTAGGCATAGTCTAAGCTACAGTGGCATGGTAGTGTGTAGAATTCCCGCATTAATATTGGGCTATAAGAACATAGGGGTTTAGTCATCCACCCTAGCTGATACCAGCAAAAACCTACCCACAGTTATGGTACTTCACTAACTCAGATAAATCAATCTATCTCTCTTCATAATTGGCCCTCTTTGGCCAGCCAGTGTCTCTCAAAATATGGATATCCTACTCAAATATGGTTCGAAAATCCTCCAGACACCACCTTGGGTTCACCTCATCAATAGGCTACTCTAAGATATATGTGGGGTCAAAAGTCTGACCCTATTGAGATGCTATAAATCAGAAGATGGAACCTAGTATGAAGCCTAATCTATACCCTCCTCAGATTGGGGTACAACTAATGACTGCTCCTAAACTATAGTACCCTTCTCAGACTAGAGTACTATTGATGACTGCTCCTCATCTGCTATATCTGACTCTAAATTTCTCATCTCCCACTTCTCTTTATCTCTCTCATTAGACTGTAAAAAGTGTAGGGGTGATGTCCTAGACTTTTTCATCCATGATGTAGGTACTAGTGAGCTAAACTGTAGTTGAGATCCAGGACGAGTAGAAGTAGGTCATCTGGACTAATGTGAATGCTTTACTAGCTTTACTCCTAAGGTGGGTCTAATGATGATGTCTGCTGCAGCATGCTTTTGGCACCTAGTCACTGGTCGTGTCACTCTATTTGAGGCTTCTTTGGCCAAGGCTGCTCTGGTCTGAGCAAGTGAGTATTCCTCCTCTATGCTATTACTCTCGAAAGAATCAACTGGTCACCAAGAAGCTGTGACATTCTTCTTTGAACCTTAGGAGCCATGCATACCTGAAAAACCAAATGTTAGAATTAAACAAATAATGAGGGACTTCAAAATTGAAGAAACACTCAAAATTCAAAAACTTCAAAATTTTCCTCGATTTTCACACCCCTATATCGAGAATTATCTTTTTCAATACAAACTAGCATACTAATCTTTTGGTATTCCTCTATTTGCTCAAGTTCAACTTTTATCTAGGGCCTAATCTTTGGATTCAATTCAAGAACAATGCCCTAAATTAAGATTTTAAGATACTTCAAGGATTTTACATACAAGCGTGATGTTTTATTTTACATATTTTGCAGGAAAGTAAACATAACACTTGCTTATTTTATATTTAGCTCAAGATACTACTATTAGGAGCCAAGAAAGTTACCTTTTCTTTGAAGACCCGGAAATGAACTATGAAGAAGGGAAGAAACATCAAAGATTGAACTTGTATTTAGTGCTTTAGGAAAAGTTCATACCGCAAAAAAGTTTCAATTTAACCTTATGCGCGGGCAAGTGGGCAGCGTTAACTTTGAGAGGGAATTTGAGTTTTTTTTTTTTAAAAGAAGAGGAATTTTGAGAATTTTGTAAGTTAAAAATGAGTAACTAGGTTATAGAAAGCAAAGGGGGACTGGATTAGGGTTTAATCAAAATTGGTGGGCCTAAAATTACAAAAAAAAAAAATAGGCCCAAAACTATCCACTTACTGCAGCCACATACAAGCTGTATGTTGTACATATGGTATGTATATGCCCACCGTATGTGGGACAAAAAATTTGGCCAAGTCCCCTACTCTCTGGACTTTGTATCCTAACTTATTTTGCTACTTACAAGGTCGTAAATGGTATTTACAATCCCACAAGCAATTTCGTAGGTTAATGAGCATGAAATTCCTTAAAACTTCTCAAAATTTTGTTATTTTTAGTTTAAGAATAACTTACCTAGACGACATTGGACTTATGACCTTGATGAGTTGGTCACAAAGTTCTTTTAGCTGGAAGATGATGAATTTAGCAATTTTTATCACATTCCAGCCCTTTCCTTGATCTAAGGACCTACAAAAACAAAACAAACAAAGTGAACACTAAAATAGTGCATTGCCTCCCACCCAGTGCTTGATTTAACATTGTGGTATGAGTGGATTTATTGGTTACATAGGCTTCACCAACAAGACCATAGATTACCTCTCATACAATGCTTGATTTAATATCGTGGCACAACATGGGTACCTTGACTACTCAAAATTCATCAAGATACCCAAAAGGATACCTTTATAGTTATCAATACAATCAGTAACTGACTCCACTCTCATGTTGATAGGCTGCTTCATTGTTCTTTAGACGTTAAAAGTGACTTACTTACTATTAGCTCTGAACTTCAGCTCCTCCTTCTCCTTGTCAACCATAACTCTACCTATGTCCATAATGAATCTCCCAAATATGATATGCATATAGATGTCAACCTTATAGTCCAGGATGACAAAATTAGTTATACAAATGAAGTTGCTGACTTGAAATATCACATTATAACAAGTGCCCATCGGTCTGTTCATGGTGTGGTCAAACATCAACAACCACATCATGCGCACTAATAATGAGTATGAATGAGTGGTAAAATCTCCACTCATCAACAGACCCAACTTAACGCATTTTCTTGTCCTAAAGCAACACTAGCTCTTACCATGAGACACAATCATTTAACCCTAATCCTTATGCCTTAAAGTTCACAATGACCTTAACCTTAATCACAACCACAAATAACTTATTGCACAAGGGCTAAGCTAACTTTGCTACACCCCTCCTTATCAAATATTAAGATCAAGGCTACATAGAACTTTAAAAAGCTATCAAGCAACCAAAAACCAATACTCTATAAGTGACTCCATTTTTGACCAAAACTAAGCTATACTCCATTTGCCTCATTGCCTAAAGGTGCCAAAATTACCCACCTCAACTTGTTTCACATGCCATCCTTACAAGAAAGTGAATTCCTCACATCAAGCTACAAAATATGCAACAAGGAATTTTAAGAGCACAAACTCTCTCTCTCATAAAAGAAATCTCAATGCAAAAAGTATTATACCATAGGCTTGCCCCTATTTTCAATCGCCACTTCAAAGCTTGTAATGATGATTTGGGTTAGGGTAGAATATTGTCTGGGAACAACACGGCTACTCACTTCCTTGAACATCAACATTACACTTTTCAATCTCCCTTTCTGACTATTGACCACTCTTCATTGTTTTCTCTCTTTTCTCATGCCTACAACTCCCTTTCTTTGTTTATCACTTTTCTTTTATCTTTTTTTCTTGAACCATTCATTCAATTCTATCCTTTATTGGATCCTTTTGTTTTCTTAATATTTGTTTTTATCACTTAGGCTCCTTGGCATTTTACTAAGACTTCATGGCCTCCAACTTCTTTCCATAAAATTTACCACCCCCAACTTAGGCTTTTAGCCTCAAGTTGCATTTTTAAGTGCAAGGAGGGTATGGTTCAAAGCAGGGATAAAAAGAATTGTTCATAGTTTATAATGCATTTGTCAAAGAAAGGTCCAAAAGCTCAAAGTGGGTAACCAATGGTTACATTCATATTTGGGTAGAATTTTTAGGATAGAGTGGCTTCCAAAATCATAAGAATGGCCTATGATCATATATATAACCATATACAATCAAAACTAGCCATGAGAGACCAACGAGGTATGTTCTAGATAACATAAGTACATGAGAGATGAATACAAAAAGCTCGCCACTCATGGAACTCACCAATGAGGCTCAATTGTACTTTCTGCGAGACAAAATTAGAGTATTTAACACTATTTACAAGTCAACAATATGCGGAGCCACAATAAGAGAAAAAGATTTGTTAAAAAGTTGCTCAAATCCATGCTCTTGATTTTTGGAAAAATTTAGATGGAAGGGGTTGTTTGTTTTACACTAGCACCCCGCTCAAATTGCTAAACTATGGATACAACTAAAACCTTAGTCTCAAATTTAGGCTCAACATGGGTAAACTAACCATATGGCTACACAGACTTCACCAATGGTGAATAAAGTTACCCTAGTTTTAACAAAAATAAAATGTCGCAGGTACTCAGATATCCCTTGCATTCTTTACATTTGTACTATGGGTACTCAGAATTCCCCTGCATCTATGCCTCAAACCCAAACACGATGCTTTACCCTTAAGAATGTCGTTACTCAATTCGTCATAAGGTAAAGATTGTCGTGCATCAACAAGATCAAAATAAAATTAAATAAAAAGAATACTAAAAACAGAAGAAAAGCATACTAATCCATAAAATATGGGCACCATCAGAGTGCCTCAACAATGTAGCATCTCAAAACATAAAATTAAAAATATCATCCCAAAACATCATCTTAAAGCAAGCAAAGTAAAGACCTGGGGCCACCCCAAAACATAAAAAAGTAGTATCCCCACTGCAAGTGCAATTAAGTGAAATAAAGTCTCCTGGATATACATCACAAGTTGCTCTCCTCTTTTGACTCTAAATCTTCCCCACCATCCTCAGTATTTGACCACTTAGCTGGTGCGTCATCATCACTGTTAATCTTAGAAGAAGGAAGTTCCGCATCAGGCACAGGTCCTCAACCCGTTTCCATAGTTTGTTGAACAATTTATCCCTTTTCTTTTATCACTTCAGTATCTTCTCATATGAGACCTTGAGATCCCTGTGAGATAAGGCCAGGGTTGAAAAACCTCTTTGTAGGTTGGCTATTATACCACTCTGTGTTTCTTGTTCCTTTTGTATTTCTCATAATCTGCAATAGATACATATGAATGACGCCTAGTGGATGGCTCTCCTAGTCCTTAAGACAAACCTACTAGTAACTCTTTGATGGATATGGCATCAATATTCAAATCATCCAAAGGCCCGATGGTGGATACCTTACAAGATTCGGGCTCTTTAGTTACTTATCTCGTTGAGTCAACTTTTCATTTCTTGTTGTGCCCAGGTGCACCTTTCCCCTTTATTTTGAGCAAAGTGATTTGGGGATTTGGTTTTACCCAGGTATTTTTAGGATACTCTTCTACCCCTGCTTTTTTGCATAATTCAGTAATAAGAGAAGGGAAAGGAAGAAGGGTACTACCCTAAAGCTTGTATTGCCTCTATTCTTTAAGTATAATCTAGCCCACACTTATATCAATCCCAGTCATCAGGTAGGACACCATACAATCTTGCAACTTTGTGATAGATATAATATGGGTGCATGGTGAGAATCTTCTATAGATAATATGCAACCAGATCTTAGACTCTGTGGAGAATTTATTTATAGTGATCCCTTTTTTAGTAGCATCACAGGAAATCTCTCTGTCTGGGTAAAGAATGTTAGCCATCCAGGTGCCTGGCTCATGACCCTTTGCTTGGAATCAGCCATGCCAGTATCGTGCAACACATGTACCTCATTAACCTCTTGCACTCCAAAATGCACCTGCATTCCCTAAATTTTCATCACTGGGTTCGTAAGAGAGATAACACTCAGATTTGCATAAAACTCTTGCACCCATTACTCATTTGCCTCACAAGGGTTCGAGACAAAGAATCTTCATCCCGAAGTACCAAGCTTTTCAAAATATCCTAGATATTGTTCTGGGACCCCCTCGATGCTGATGACTCTCTCCAATAACAATTTGGCTCTTTAAAGGTCATCCTCATACTGTCTTTGACATTTCAGGGCCATGAATCATACGTTGTTGTAATCTCTTATTATTGCATAGCTCAGAATCTGTAAACAATGTAACTCATGCCATTATTAGGATTATTACACCTAAAATATGCTAAAACCAATATATAAACTCATATGGTAGTGTTTGGGGGGGATTTCAGGGGCAGTAGGTGATGAGAAAATTTTTTGACTCCTATCAAAGTGTGCTCTCAAGTATGGATATTGTGGAGCATTGACTGCGACTGCGGTGATGCAATCGCGGTCATCAGGACCACGATCGTGGTGCCTGAGATCAGGTTTGATAATTTCTGTACATTTATTTGAATTTTGATTTTAATCCCAATCCCTTATTATAACTAGGCAAACTAATCATTATAAACAGTGAATTAGAGCCTGGGGTGTGTGATCATAGCCCCAAATGCCATGTAATTTATCAAAGAATTCATAGGGGCATTTAATCGAACACATGGAGAGCGCTTTAATTTAAGTAGCTTACGGATCAATTATGGGTACTTAAGACTTCCCCAATTTAGTGCACACTAGTTACAATGCCTAACCACAATAATAATCAATAAAAAGCATTCATTGTGCATTGAAAATGCTATTTTAGACCTTTTTCTACACTACGAGTTCTAAACATGCCTTCTATATCAAAAACCAACAAAAGTTCAACAACTTACTGACTTAGATAATGCAAAAGAGAGAACTTAACACTTATATATACAACAGAATGCCAACCAGTAGAGAGGAATTTGAGCAAATTTTGAGAGAAGATTGTGGGGGGAATTTGGAAGTCAGATAGTTTTTAAATCTGACTTGACCATGGTCGCAGTCCTACTACTGTGATAGTGGTCACGCGGCTTCCACGGTCACAGAGGCATGAACAGCAATTGCGGTAATTGAGACCACCAAACTGGGTGTCTGCATTTCCTGCATATTCAAATTTTCCAATTCCACACATTCTTTTTCCAAATTCAACCAAAATTTATCTAAGCACCACTATTTTATGGATTATGCCTACAAAAATTAAGAGTAAAAATTAATTCTACCCTAACATGCATAAAGAAAAAGGATATGTGCCAGTGTTCGTAGCGTGATGGGATGCCCCCCATCGAGCACTTAGTTTAATGTCGTGACCTGATGCCTCCACCTTTTTTTGGTGTCTCCACATAGAAGAGCTGAATCTTCATCCTAATATTTATTCGACATGCAATGAACGGAAGAGGGACAGAAGATCCATATTTTCCAAGTTGAGGATTGGAAGAGGAGAGGATATGGCAAATAAGTTTTGATCTATCCATTTGGAAGATTTAAACCTATTACCCACTTTAAAATCAAACTTTCAATTAGGCTACTTGAGTAAAGGTGTGAATAGGCCACTAGTTGATCATTGGACATTGTACTCATTGGCCTTCAAGTTTGGGGCCTTCGTATGCTCTTTTGGATATTCAACTTCCAAAATATAGGGATGGAGTTCCTTCTCCCAAAAATTCATCATTGGCTTGAGTAAATAGACTTTCGTCAAATCCAACAATCATAATGTTGAAGAATGGTTAGAATGGAGTACTTCACTTAATTTCATAAATGCATCCATCTTAGCATCCTTACCCCGAAATGGACTAGAGTCTTCATAAAAGGTTTACTCTGATTATTCTTTTGACTATAGTACTATTTCTTTTATTTGGGGTTATTCTCCCTAATATAATTCAGATAATTAGGAGGTCATTGAGGAATCTTCAGTACCAAGCTCATCCTCATAGCCTGGTTTTTCTTTTTGATAAACCTCCTCTCGGGCAGTAGGTATGGTATAGATCGTTTCAAGATTTTCTTCTTTGTCCGTTTCCTCATCTATTAAGCTTGTCCATTCGTTATGCATATATTCTATGCTCTCCCCCATCTCATCTAACTCGAAAATGGCTAATAACCTTGGGTCACGCTGTCAAATTTGATATCTTGCTCTTCTTTCTTCTCATCGTAAAACCTATTAACATCATAAGAAGAACTAGCAATTCAATTAGTATAATAGGGGGAGGGGCATCTGAACACTCATCCCAATGTCCTTGTTGACGTCCACACATATAACAACCATACTCCCGATAGGATTGGGATGGTGATTCCATCCCTCTTCGAGGAGAATAGTTACAATCTCTCCCAAAGTGTGGTCCATCACAATACAAACATAGTGGGTCACGATATGAATTCCAACAATCCAACTTATATTTGTTAGAAAATGCCATCAAGAAAAGTAAAAACAAAATAAAATCCACCAACAAAGGAAAATCAGCAACACATATATACAAGCTTGAATTCAAGCAAGTAAGGTAAAATTCCAAACTGACTTATCATGCCAAATTGTTCCCTTAGAACGGCGCCATTTTTTATAATGCTCAACTTACACGTTAATTTAAGTGCAAGACAGTCATCGTCAATATATTTACCCAACTTTGGAGTCGGAGTCGAATCTACAAGGAACAATGTGAGTGGTGATCAAATTAATACAAAATGATAGACACAAGTTAAATTCAAATGAATAGTACAAAAAGATAAAATGGGGGAGATAGTTTCCTACACTAATATTTGTTTTTGATATTTTCTAGTATAAATTTGGGGCTATGAATAATTAGAGTTTTAATAAATATGCATGGATCTTGGAATTATGCATTTCTAAGGTAGTGACATGTGGGATTTAGTCATCAACATCGATTTAGTAATTCAAATACTGGCAGGCTTGGTTATTGATTTTGATGCTAGTCTTTAAACAAAACACCAAACTTTCACCAATTGATTCTTTGGAATACCTAGTAGTTTTGTTCAACAATTGGTAACCGCAACCTTAATCTTGGTATCCCTATTTCTAGGATGATACCCATGACATAGTCAACCTCACATTCACCCTTATATCTAAGATAGTGAAAATTTAGTAAACTACACACATAATTGTATGTCATTGCTTTGGTCCCCAAATCCCTCTTTTGAGGATGATATTGATTCCTAAAGTACACCCAGAACCCTTCTTTCGAAGATGGCCTTGAGCTTTCTAGAGCTTGGAGCTTTCGCTCATCAAACTCATGTGGGTATTTGGGGCTTTCACCCATCAAACCCCAACCAACATAGCATAATAATGATAAAACCCACAAACATGAATTACCAATTGGATGCTAACACTAACAACCCACACACACTTTAATCCCTATTCACACATAACCCCAAGAGTGAGATTTATCTACACATAAGATTAATAAGCATAGATATACCTATAAGATCTATTGAGATGAATTATTAAAGATTTAAGCGAATGTTACTTCAAACTTTGCTCTCCCACAATATCAACAATGGAAGTAAGAAAATCTTTCTCTTAGAAAGTCTCCAATATATTCTTCACCCAAAATTTATACAATATTTTTTCTCTGAAAATAGAGGCTACGAAGTCTAGATCTAAACCTAAAAATTAGGGAAGAAGGAATTTGATAAAATTGAATGCTTTTTAAAACTGGGTTTTGAGTCTTTTAGTTCAAATTGGGATCAACACGTGCAATTAAAACTTTTCCCTTAGGCTGAACATTTCTGCCAAGACGCGACCGCGTAAGTCTGGCTACAACCATGGCTACACAACCGCGATCAACTTCCACAATCGCAGTTAATTGACCATCTTGACTGACCTTGACCGTGACCGCAGTTACTGAGGCTCTTTCGCTGCAGGTCTTTAGCTGCACTTTTTCTACTCCTTTTTGATCATTTCAAGCTCCACTCCACATCACTTTGTTTTTTAAACTCTTATACCTATAAAGAGTGGGTATTAGTGCATTTAATCACAATCATGACTCATTTACTCATTTAAAATAAGGTAGTGTGCACTAATAAAGATTGTGAATGAGTGGTAAAATCGCCACTCATAAATTATGATGTGTGGGCTACAACTGCTCCAACATTATGAAACAATGTAGCAATACATAAACATATATATGGATCAGTACTTTGGAATGTACTAAGTAAGTGGGGGTGATTGCAATAAGTAAAATTGAATAGATACATAATCTTAAAACATATATTCTAAGTGCAAGTAGACTCATCAATAGACTGAAATCAATTGAAAGTTGAAGTATCTTAAAACATGAGAGAAACATAATTTGATAAGTTGGTGAATTACTACATTTAGTTTCTTAAATCTTTACTTTTGTAGAAAAAGGAACACTGAAGCTGGGATACGGTATAACATGAATATTATTGTAAATATCATGTAAAACTTAACATACTGTAGAACTGATCTAAGGATCATGTATGGATACTGACCATGAAAAACATGAACATGTAAAACTAAGAATGCGAGACCAAGTATAAAATGTACTTACATGATCTGAATACCATGACTACTATAAAACTGACTGAATAATTACTGAAATCTGATTACTTAGTCAAGTAAACTAAACTGAGATAAACTGAATACTGACTGAAATAGTGGGAGCTATCATGTAACCGACATGCCCCCATCTAGGCTAATTGGAGTCCAACCTATAACTCCAATTGGAAGGGTGTCAGTACCTTGCCACGGGTACTAATACATGGCTGTGTGGATCCACTTAACTGATGTCCCAATGGACTAGGTAGTCACCCTCTACTGGAAGATTCCCCTAAAAGAGTGTCAACCCTCTAATGGAAGGAAGACCTCTTATACCTATGCTGGCTATGTAGTTCTGGAACCTAGGGACTTCTACTAAAGGTCACATCCTCTACTGGAAGGTGATCCCCCATCCCTGGGTTTGCTCGATGGTAAATGCTACTTCCAACTAAATGACTCTGTTATTATTATTGGTCTAACATGATGTGGTATTGTACCGATAAGTGCTCAATATGAACATGGTAGTCTAAATAAAATAATAATACAATGGTCTGACTGACTTGTAACTTGAAAACGAAAAACATGTAAAAACACATAGGTATCGTGTGTTCATAATCCACCAGCATTGAATATTTACTAAAATACAATAACAACCCTTTGAACACTGGAAGAAAGTAGTAATTTAGAGACCCAAAATATACTATATTTCAATACATAAAGGAGACAATTGAATTTGAACATGGGAACGAGATAAACATAGGAGGATAATAATTTCACATGGTTCAATTCATAACTTGATTTAATATGAAATGAATGGAGTATGGCATGATAAATTGAAATTCAAAAAATAAAATAACTTAATTCACGTGGAGACACATGTTGACATGGATTGAATTCAAATTACTAAGAAAATACATGGATTACATTCATTATTAGCATGAATAATTTCATAAAAGACGTAGAATTTCATACTTTAATAAAAATGGGATTTTTAAGACTTAGTGGGTTGAAGGAACCCATGGATGAATACTCCACATACCTTAATTGAATGAATTCTTGAATAAATATTGAACTTTGTTCTTGGGAAAGGGAAGGTTTTTAGTGAGTTGTTTTTTATGATGATGGGCAAATAATGCGCTCTTGAATGTCCCAAATTGTGTTTTATATGGCTCGGGGTGAGGGGAAACGGCCAAATTACCCTCTTGGCCCATCAAAACTAGAATAATAGAGGAATAGCCTCCATGATGTGACACTTATTCCCAGGGAACAGCCCTCATGACGCGACTGTTATTCCCGGTGAAGAACCCTTGTGATGTGGGCCTATCTCAAAGCCTTATCGCTTCTCATGAAAATGGTCATAACATTTTGCTAGGGTATCAGATTAAGGAAAAATTGGTATAATAGGAAAGATAACTCAATTATCTATCATTTGGTGGTTCTTGAGCTGAAAATTTTAACATATATAAAAGTTATACATGTTCAAATTTGATCCTTGTAGAATCAAATACAAAAATTTGGCCGAATCAAAGGCTCTTGGATCATCTTTGCTCTAAGTGTTTCCTTTGAACATTTTTCACTTAATAAGTACTGTTAACACTAGGATAATGATAATGAAACATCTATTCACATACAAATCATGGGATTGGAGTTTATTCATGTAGAAATGATGATTTGATTTCTAGCTCAAAAATGCGGGGTGTTACATTATCCCCCCTTTGGAATTATTCATCCTAGAATTATGTATAGGAATTAGTTGAAGTCTTATAAATGTGGAATGATGTAAAAATGACATGTCTGGTAATGAAGGATATAGCTTAGCTGAAATATTAAAACATCCATCATGAAACTGATTTCTAAGCTGACTTGACTCTATTGACTTTAAGGAGCTGATTCACGTTGAGAGTTTTGAACTCACTTGAAATGTCATGATAAGAACTTACATATAGAACTGCGAAGTGATAACTAATGCAATACAATTCCAAGAGTTACTAAGGATGAAGTAAAGTACATAACTTCTTATTAGGAATTGTTCCTCAACAAAACACGAATAGGGATTAAAAGAAAAGGACGTCATGGTATCGCCAAGTACATTATTTAAGCATAAATCATGAGATAACGAGACCAAATTCATACAAGGGGTATTACAATGTTTGAGGTGGAATACTTGGAAAATTGATATATGACACTAAACAGTTATGTACTGAGTCATGAAAAAATAGCTAAATCTGAAACATGATGCTTGGACTGAACAAAATTCGCAACTTATATTTATGCGAAGAAATTACCTCACGTAATAGCCATATTCATGAAACTTCAAATAGTAAGACTAGGTGGAAAGATGGAAAACCATAGGAACTTGTCGGCCTATCTGCTAAACCGAATTGCTGGCTATACAGACTTAATTATACTGAAAGCCTATACTGAACTAGAGTATTTATTCTACACTCATTTTAAGGAGCTCTAATAACATTAGGGAGTAAAAGGAATCTCAACATGGCTATAACTCTATAATCATGGACTAAAGGACTATAAAACATAAGCTAGGATAGAATCACTTTGCCTTAGGCATGCAACTGCTAACTTTCAATATTAGCCACATTTCTCAAATACTACCTCAACAGTACATGTCCTTTTGAATACTATGCTCATTTGATTCAACTTATAATCCTTACATAGGAACATATAACTACTCTAGCCAAAGTTTTATTTGAACTACATACTCTTGCCATGTTCAAGCCTAACTTGAAATCATAAAGTACAACATATAACACCAAAATACTAGTATAAACCATGAATTCAATATTCTTTGAGTGTTTCACATCTTTCATCTCAAGAATAATTCCTTTTACCACTTCAACAACTAAATTGAACCTCTTACTAGGAATTCACTAGTGCACAAT